>NW_026586662.1:2053816-2094702 GCF_907164565.1 Psammomys obesus
CCATAGATGGTCCTTGGTTGAGTGTCAGTCTCAGAAAAGACCCTGTGCCCGGATATATTTGGTCCTTGTAGAGCTCCTATCCTATTCATATCATACTAACTCCCCTTCTTTCATATGATTCCCTGCACTCTGCCGAGGGTTTGGTTATGAGTCTTAGTGTCTGCTTTGAAACACTGCTAGGTAGAGTCTTTCAGATGCCTTTTGCGGTAGACTCCTGTCATACGTTCAATGCACATCCCATTTGTCTTTCTAAATGAGGATTGCTCATCTTCGCCCATGTCCGCTTTCTTGATTATCTTCTTTAGGTGTGTAGATTTCATTATGTTTATCATATCTTGTAGGTCTATATAAGCGAGTATATACCGTGTTTGTCTTTCTCCTTCTGGGATACTTCACTCAGAATGATCTTTTCTAGATCCCACCACTTGCCTGCAAATTTCATGATTTTCTCCTTTTTGATTGCTGAGTAGTATTCCATTGTGTAAAAATACCACAATTTTTGTATCCATTCCTCCGTTGATGGACATCTGGGTTGTTTCCAGGTTCTGGCTATTACAAATAAAGCTGCTACAAACATGGTTGAACAAATGTCCTTGTTGTGTACTTGAGCAAATTTTGGGTATATACCTAGGAGTGGTATAGCTGGGTCTTGAGGTAGCACTACTCCTAATTGTCTGAGAAAGCACCAGATTGACTTCCAAAGTGGTTGTACCAGTTTACATTCCCACCAGCAGTGGAGAAGGGTTCCCCTTTCTCCACAACCTTTCCAGCATGTGTTGTCACTTGAGTTTTTGATCTTGGCCATTCTGATGGGTATAAGGTGAAATCTCAGGGTTGTTTTGATTTGCATTTCCCTAATAGCTAATGAGGTTGAGCATTTCTTTAAGTGTTTCTCTGCCATTTGATGTTCCTCTATCGAGAATTCTCTGTTTAGCTCTTTTCCCCATTTTTTAATTGGATTACGTGGTTTGTTGCTTTTCTGCTTCTTTAGTTCTTTATATATACTGGATATTAGCCCTCTGTCAGATAAAGGGTTGGTGAAGATTCTTTCCCAATCTGTAGGCAGTCAGTTTGTTTTGATGACAGTGTCTTTTGCTTTACAGAAGCTTTTCAGTTTCATGAGGTCCCATTTATTGATTGTTGCTCTTAGAGCCTGTGCTGTTGGTGTTCTGTTCAGGAAGTTGTCTCCTGTGCCAATGAGTTCTAGGCTGTTCCCCACTTTTTTTCCAACTGATTTAGAGTATCTGGTTTTATGTTGAGGTCCTTGATCCACTTGACTTTAGTTTTGTGCAGGGTGATAAGTACGGATCTATTTTCATTTTTCTGCATGTAGATATCCAGTTGGACCAGCACCATTTGTTGAATATACTGTCTTTTTTTCCATTGAATGGATTTGGCCTCTTTGTCAAATATCGAGTATTCATAGGTGTGTGGGTTTATTTCTGGGTCTTCTATGCGGTTCCATTGATCCTCCTTTCTGTTTCTATGCCAATACCATGCAGTTTTTATTACTGTTGCCCTGTAGTACAGCTTGAGATCGGGGATGGAGATACCTCCAGATGATCTGTTGTTTTGCAGGATCGTTTTGGAGATTCTGGGTTTTTTGTTGCTCCATATGAAGCTGAGATGTTTTAATTTAAGTATATATAATCTGATTTTTTTTTTAAATGAGAAGGCTATTCTGTGCTTGCAAATTCTGCTATGGCATTTTGAGGAAATTGAGAAAATGAGGCAGCAAGAAGAAATGTGTGCCTGATGTGCCTCTCAGCACCTACCTCATCACTCCCTGAGACATCAGATGGAGCTGCTTAAGTATTAATTCTAGGCTGCCCACCCTACCCGGGTCATTATGATAGCATTGTCACCTGCATTTCAAAATTTACTTACTAGTTTGCTAAGAGCATTCCATAGAAGAAATGGGATCTCCCTGATATACTAGCATGAGCATCAGTGTAAGGCTTTGAAATATCCGTCCTAGGGCTGCGTGCAGAGGCATTGCATTGAAGGAAACAAGGCAGAAACACTTGCTAAATACTATGGGGTCAATTTAGTTGGGATTTTAACTGAGGTAGTTTTGTATACCCATGTGTACTTGTAAAGAATGGTATAGAAAGACCCCTGTACACTTTGCTTAGTTGCCCCCAGTGAAAACATTTTAGAAAACGATCATGTAACCCAAGCAAGGTATTGACATTAATATAACCTCTCTGTTGTTACCCAGTATTGTCATTTGCATGTGTGTTCGTGTCTACAGTGTCATATGCACATGGCATCACCAATATGTGTTCGTGTATCATTGGCACAGTCAAGACACTGACATGCCATCGCTGTAAGGATCCATCCTGTTATTCTTATAGACCCATACCAGTTCTCCCCTCCTCAACATCCCCGGACTGTTCTTTTGCAATGTTATCCTTTTATTATGTTACATGAAGGCAATTATTCAGTATGTAACCTTTTCAGGTTGAGTTTTTAAACTCAGCAGAGTTCCCAGGAGAATTGTGTATGCATGTCAGTGATTTGTAGATTTTTGTTGCTGATTATTAATATCCCATTGGAATGCCTGTACTACTGTTGAAACATTTACTTAGGCTTGTTTCAGTTTTTGACTATTAAAACTGTGGAAGAATTTCTGTGTATGTAAGTCTCTGTTCCAAGACTGTAGTTGGTGGATCATATATCTTTACACGTTGACCTGTTGTTTTGCTGTTTTTGTTTGAAGATGGCGTGTCATACAGCCTTGATTGGCTTAGAACTTGCTATATAATATATAGCCCAGCTGATTTTGGCTTCACCATCCTCTTGATTAAAGGCCTTGGGATTAAAGGCCTGGGCCACCATGCCCAGCTCATATTTAGTTTTGAAGGAAATTATTTTGGAAAGTAGCTGTACAGTTTTACAACTTACCTTGCAAAATATGACAGGTTTAGTTTCCTTTCCAGCTTTTGGTGGAAATGTTGTGACTTATTTTGAAGCCACATTTGTGGTAGTTTTCTTCACCTGAACTAGCCAAAGAATTTTACTGAAGAGACTCTTGTGAAGTAAGTAGATTTAGGGAAGCACATGCACTCATTACACACACACACACACACACACACACACACACACACACACACAGGCACAGACACATACACACACTCACATGCACAGGGGCAGGGGAGGGTGGGGTGGGAGGTTAGATACATCAGGATATTTATACCAGAAGAAGCTGCCTCCTTCCCACCTCCAATTCTTACTGTGTTTTATGTGGTACACTCATATGTCCTTTTAGTTTCCAGTGGCTTAAATAAAGGGCTTGACTCTACACTAGTCAACATTGGACCCAACCTCCCTTATCACTGTCACCTTTTTCAAAATCATTCCCAAATAGATCTAAATGGAGCAGTTCTTAAGTTCGGAAAACGTGAGAACAAAATGCTGGGATACCCTGAGGATATCAGCACAAGCAGAGATTTTTCTGGGCAAGACCCCAAAAGCACAAGAAATAAAAATGGACAAACAGGATTATAGCACTGTAGAAAGCTTCTACAAAAGGAAATAGTCAGCAGAGAGAAGAAAGAGCCTAAAGAATGGGATAAGACAGCTGCCACTGTTCATCTGACAGTTATTGTCCAAAATAAGGCAAAAGCAAAGCAACAACAACAACAAAAACAATCCCCACTAACTAAAACCAATTAATCTAGTTCTTAAATATGGGCAAGTGGGAGACCAATGAGATGATTCAGTAGGCAAAGGCAATGGCCACCGAGCATGAAGACCTGAGTTCTACCCCTGGACCTCACATGATGGAAGGGGAGAGCCGACTCCCACAAAGTATCCACTGCCTACCACTTGGATGCTGTGACTTGCGTGTGTATGTACACACACATCCATACACACAACTAAATGTAAACAGTTTTTAAACTAAAGAAAAAAAAACAAGCAAATGATCTAAAAGAATTTTTTCAGAAGATGAAAAGATGGCCACAGACATTTTTTGAAACTACAGAGCAACATGGTTATATTCAATGTTGGAGAAAATAGAGGAAAGGGAATGCTTGCTTTGTAGGAGTGTGTGGAAAACAGAATGAAGGTGATATGGAATCTAAAATAGAATTGCCATGTACGACAGATAGCCCAGTCTCGGTGGAGAGGCAAATCACGACAAGTCATCAGAGATGCTAAGATGTGAACTTTGGACAGACTAGCCGCCCAAACAGTGAGTGTTGTGAACACGTAGTTCAGTGTCACTCCGCCATAAAGAAGAATGAAATCCTGTCCTTCGCAGCAAGATGGGTGGAGCTGGGGTCGGCATGCTGGATGAAGTAAAACAAAGATGATACTGCAGTATCTTCTCGTGTAAAAGGAAAAAAGAATTAACCCTACAAGAAGACTGTGATGGTTAGGATTGGGAGGGCATGGTGGAAGGGGTGGGGCCAGGACCAAGGGTGGGAGTCCAGTCAGTGACCACTGTAGACATTTATGGAAATACTGCACAGAGCCCTGTTAAGATACATACATAGTTAGCTCATGTTTCCAAACAATAACGCTGGATGTAATTGGGTTTTTTTTCTACTTTAATTTGATCTTTCTCCAGCTTTATTTTTGTTCAAAAGAGGAAAAGATATGTTTTCTTTTAAATAAGAATTATTTTGGATTTCGGTTTTTTTTTATTGATTAATCTTGTTTGACAGTTCTATACATTTGTAGACTGTATTATGATTACCCCCTCCCTGTCACCTTCCCTCAATCCTATTATCTCCCCACCCCTGGCCATTGTTGCTAGTGTCTCTCAGATTCATTATTGTTTTGGACACTCATACCAGAGTCCTCAGTTTGTGCTGATCTAGAATGCGCTTTTGTTTGCTTAAATAAGAAGACTCTAAACAAGTTTTGGCTCTAAACAAGTCAGTTACCCTCCCCAAGATCATGTGTTTAGCTTTGTATAATCAGACTACACTTATGACTGCCAAAGCAGATCTGGTAGCAGAATCATCTGGAAGGCACTCATTGGAAAGACACTTCCCCCAAGTCTCTGACTCAGTGGGTCAGAGTAAGGCAGGATAACTCTCCTTTAACACGTTCTTGGGTGGTGAGGGTACTACTGATACAGAGACAGCACCCAGAGATGAGGATGATCCTGGTCCAGAGGCAGCACCAGAGATGAGGATGATGATGGTCCAGTGGCAGCACCCGAGAACCACTGAGCTCAGTTCCACCTCATCCCAAATTCTCAAATCTTGTTTCTGGCAAAAGAAGTTATGTGTTTGTATTTTTCCCCCTTTAAGTGACACAGCTATATAGTGAAATATAATGTTACCATTAGAAGTTATCATGAAGAATATACTAGCATATGGAAACTGCCACAGTACAATCAGTAGGTTAAAAGAAGCAATGTATAACTAAACAGCATATATAGAAATGACCAGGTACATATGATAAATAAACATCCGGAAGGAAAAACAAAACATTATTCAGTATCTCTGAATAATGGAGCTACAAAAATTATAGTTTCCCTTTTTTGTGTGTGTACTCTTTCATATTATCTAGTTTGAGCTATAACTCATATAATACCAAAGAAATTGTTAAAGCAAGGCTGCTCAGGTGTGACATAAAATTAATCAAGACAGTTTAGCAGTGTGGCCATGACTTTGCTAGCCCTTTCCCTGAAAAGAATGGCAGATCACCTGAGTCACCTGTCCTGCCTGACCGAAGCCTGCCCTTATGCACCCAAACAGTGTTGACCCGAAGGCCTCTAATCACAGCATCTCCTTGCGGCTTGCATATAACATTCTTGGCATTTTCTGTGTTAACAGTGGAGTCACCAATTGCATCCTCACCTGCTGTTCCTTCCTCTGCCCTGGGAAGTGTTTCCCCAGGGCAGGCTTTTTGCCTTGCTTGCATATCTATTAGAATTACTGTTTCAAGCTAAATCAGAACTTAAAAATTATTGCTGAAGTCAAGGTTTGAATGATTTCGCCTGCTACAGAAGTCTGCTGGTATAAGGGCTGGACATCCCAACCCTGTGTCCTCAGGACTCACCCCTCTTAACCTTCTAAGAAAGGCAGTGGCTTCCTTTAGTAGAATATGTTTAAAAACAGCTTTGTTTTCCGCTGAAGCCACCTTGCTGGAGACAGCAGTAACTGTTTCATTTAATTGACACTATAGAAAAGACTCTGGCTTCCAGGAACCCCACTCTCAAGTATATTTGTTTGTTCAGGTGCTGGTACCAATGGGACAACATTTCCAAATCCTCTGGCCCATAGCTGCCCTTGTGCCACCGTGTGCTTGCTCCACAAACTCCGTCACAGCTGTTCCAGAGAAAAGGAAAACTAGGACTTTTAAATGCCTGAGTGATAGTTTGCTTATTGAGGTAGCACTGTTTTATATCTGGCAGTTTTTAGCACCCACCCTCATGAATAGCATCATTTCCTAACAAATACAATTTGTGCTTGAGGCAGGAGATTTTTATGAATCACTTAAAGACTGTTCCCATGTAAATGTTCGCCCTGTGGGCTTGCTGTCCTTAGCAAAGTGACTGAGTTTGCTTATGTAACTCCTGTTTCAGAGCTAGCCGTTCACTCCAGTGTCACAGTAGCTCTGTCTAGCCATGGTGGTGCCTTCCATCGAAGCGATGATAGTTATGGACGCTGAACTTGCTTCCTTTGTTGAAGGCTGAACCTCAGACAAAGGGCTGGGGTGTTCGTTTGCACTTTCTGTCCCATCTTCAGATGGAGCCACCAGCTGTCCTTCTGGTAGCTCAGCTTCCTGGTACCTGAAAACCAACACGCTTTTTTGAGTCCTATGCCAGTCATCATAGTGTATACCGTGGCTTACAGAAAACCCCAGGGGAAGGTTTACAGTAATCCACAGATATCCTCACACCCTGCCCCACATGTGGAAGGCCTCGGCTGAGTCTGCGCAGAACTCCTGGGATTCGAAGGCTGTGCTTTCGCTCCCTTTGTTTACTTAAATGCGCCTGTAGCTGCTGCTTGTTGGCACCTCCGGGACTCCTCCTCCTTGGACTGTTTGCCAGAATACCTGTAGCAAGCAACTTTCAGTGGGAACCGGCGTGCACCAAACTCTTCGTCGTGCCAACTTTTACTGTGTCTTTTTGCCAGTGTGTAAATCTATAATTAGAGTCATAATTACATAAAAACAGTTCCTGTGGGGAACTGCTGTGGAAGTCTCTCTTCATAACTCAGGTGGTGATTTTCCCTCCAGCAGGTGTTAGGCACCCATCTTAAACTTACCCATCTCATTGCTTGGCTGGTTCTGAGGGAGGAACGTCTTAGGTTGTATTCCACTCAAAAGCCAGGTGCAGGCGCTTTTAGCAGCCTCTTGAAAAATGCTAAGCTAGGGAGGCAGGAAAATTATTTAATCCCATTGTTACTTTAAGAAGTCAAACATTTGCTAAATGCTAATAAAAAGTCAGATTGATTTCTGTACTCAATTATATTTTATTTTGTAAATGAAGTGTGGGTCTTAGAAACTGTGTTATTATATAAGGTTTATTTTAATCATACAAAGCATAAAATATAAAATCTCCTTGTCTTACTAGGAAGCCAATCTATTTCATGTTAACAGCACAATTTCATGTTAAAGGGGACATCTGTATATAGCTTTAACTACTTAGGTAGGATCCTTTTGAAAGCCTGCAGTCATGAGGGGCTGGAGAAATGGTCGAGTGGTTAAGAGCACTGGCTGATACTCCAGAGGACCCAGCTTCGTTTCCCAGAATGCATATAGTGGCACACAACCGTCTTTACTTCCAATTCCAGAACATTTGACAGCCTCTTCTGGTCTCTGCAGACACCAGGCATGAGCACAAATATACATGCAGGCAAAACACTCATACACATAATATTTTTAAAAATCTATTAAAAAATCAAAACTTGTAATTATGGAACTCAAAATTTTCAGTATTTTACACTCTTATTGGTTTTGTTTAATATATCCCAAAGCATTTAGACAGCTTTTAAAAATGCAAATTATATCTCATGTGGCCTGCTTAGACAATCTATCTTTATATCGATCCATTAACAATCAATACATCTTTATTAACTAAGGTTAAAGGATGTTTTTAAATGTTGAGCATGTTGCTCATATGTAACTGAAACATTATAGACTTACCATTTGGGCCACCATGCCATGGGCCTAGCTCTTTTAAGATGGTTGTTTTTAGATGCCTCAATGCAGGGACATTTTCTTTATATCTCTTAGCTCATCTACCTTTCGTTCCGACTGTCCATGTGTGGGTGCCTAGAACACAGAGTCACATCTATGGTCATAGGAAAGAGCCCTGTCTTCCAACGTCTCAAGTCATTGTTTACAGTTTATGACTGTAAATTCCCCAAATATGAGAGCCAACAGAGCCTAGGGGTGCGACAGCACTCATATACTCTAAAAGCTTTGAAACAGGATTTTCTCAGCCTTGTAAAAGCAAAAACAAAACAAAACAAGTATCCTTTCTTAAAATAAGTGCTAGTAATGAAAGCATATTTTCCTGTCATAGACAAAAGCTAGAGAACACACAAAATCAGATTTTGAAATGGTTACCTCACAGTGATTTAAATAAAATGAGACCAAAATGCATCACGGAATACCTCCTCCCAAGGCTGACTGCGTGTCTTTGTTATTGAGACTTAAAAAGTACATAATGTACTTGTTAGGGAATGCTAACAAAACTAGAGATTAAAAACTCATCAGATCAAAATTTCAGGTTATTTTTCTACTTGGTGGGGGTTTCTTTGCATGATGTGGTCGGTTTACCCTCTAATGTAATTTTCTTTATGCTAAATTCACTGTCATAAGCTTGGGAAACCAAAGCTATCTTTTTTTAAATTTTTTATTTAACTTATTAATTACACTTTATTCATTTTGTATCCCCCCATAAGCCCCTCCCTCCTCCCCTCCCGGTCCCACCCTCCACCCCCTTTCTGCATGCATGCCCCTCCCCAAGTCCACTGATAGGGGAGGTCCTCCTCTCCTTCTTTCTGATCTTAGTCTATCAGTTCTCATCAGAAATGGCTGCATTGTCAGGGTTCTAGGTTATCTCCATGAGTAGTCCTTGGTTGGAGTATGAGTCTCTGGGAGGTTCCCTGTGTTCAAATTTTTTTGTTCTGTTGCTCTCCTTGTGGAGTTCCTGTCCTCTCCAGCTCTTACTATTTCCCACTTCTTACATAAAATTCCATTCACTCTGCCCGACAGTTGGCCATCAGGATCAGCATCTGCTTTGACAGTCTGCACGGCAGAGACTTTCAGAGGCCCTCTGTGGCAAGTTCCTAGGTTGTCTCCTGTTTTCTTCTTCTGGCTTTCAGAGGCCCTCGAGAGGCCCTCTGTAGCAGGTTCCTAGGTTGTTTCCTGTTTTCTTCTTCTTCTGATGTCCATCCTCTTTGCCTTTCAGGATGGGGATTGAACATTTTAGTTAGGATCCTCTCTTTTGCTTAGCTTGTTTAGATGTACAGATTTTAGTGGGTTTATTCTATGTTGTATGTTTATATGAGTGAGTATATACCATGTGTCTTTTTGCTTCTGGGACAACTCACTCAAGAAGATCTTTTCCAGGTCCCACCATTTACCTGCAAATTTCATGATTTCCTTATTTTTCATTGCTGAGTAATACTCCATTGTATAGATGTACCACAGTTTCTGCATCCATTCTTCAGTTGAGGGGCATCTGGGCTGTTTCCAGCTTCTGGCTTGTAGAAAAATGAAAATAGATCCATACTTATCACCCTGCACAAAACTGAAGTCCAAGTGGATCAAAGACCTCAACATAAAACCAGACACATTAAATCTGCTAGAAAAAAAAAAGTAGGGAATACCCTAGAACTCATTGGTACAGGAGAAAACTTCCTGAACAGAACACCAACAGCACAGGCTCTAAGAGCAACAATCAATAGATGGGACCTCATGAAACTGAAAAGCTTCTGTAAAGCAAAGGACACCGTCATCAAAACAAAGCGACTGCCTACAGATTGGGAAAGAATCATCACCAACCCTTTATCTGACAGAGGACTCATCCAGTATATATAAAGAACTAAAGAAGCTGAAAAGCAGCAAACCAAGTAATCCACTTAAAAAATGGGGAACAGAGCTAAAGAGAGAATTCTTTGTAGAGGAATATCGAATGGCAGAGAAGCACTTAAAGAAATGCTTAACCTCATTAGCCATTAGGGAAATGCAAATCAAAACAACCCTGAGATTTCACCTTACACCCATCAGAATGGCCAAGATGAAAAACTCAAGGGACAACACATGCTGGAGAGGTTGTGGAGAAAGGGGAACCCTTCTCCACTGCTGGTGGGAATGTAAACTGGTACAACCACTCTAGAAATCAATCTGGCGCTTTCTCAGACAACTAGGAATAGCGCTTCCTCAAGATCCAGCCATACCACTCCTAGGCATATACCCAAAAGAGGCTCAAGTACACAAAAAGGACATTTGCTCAGCCATGTTTGTACCAAAGCTATCTTTTGATGTTTGAGGCAATAGTGAAGATTCAAGATCCCTGTGCCTCTAAGCTTTTTTGTATTTATCTGCAAGGATACAGTGAGAAATTAGGGGTTCATCAGAGCTTCTCTGAGTCCACCATTGGCACTTGTCAGGCTTTGTGCACACAGCAAGTTGCTTGATTTTTCTAAACTTGCTTTTTCCTTCATAAACTAGTTTCAAATGCTGCTCTGCCTTAATCCTAAGGCTGTGGACCAGGGCAAGTAGAGTCAAAATAAGCCTACTACCCTATAAAGGGCTTTAAGGGCTTCAGGTGGGCCTTTTACAATTCCCATTTTGCAGGTGGGAAAAGACAGAAAGAGGTTACCCAGCCCATTAAGGGTCACAGAACTAGCCAATAAGAGATCTGGTTTCATGAAACATAGTCATAGTGTTTTTGAGCACTACGCAGCTGACTTTTGGGGGCACCGGTGGAGGAGGGGCTGCCTATGATTTTAGGATATTCAGCAACCTCTCTGCCTCTCCCTGTTAGATGTCAGTCACCACCCACTCCCAGTTGTCGACAACCGAGACTGTCTCAGAGTCTAGCCAGATGTCTGACTCCGGAGCCAACTGTCCTAACCACTGTCACGATGGCACAGATTGGAGTTAGCTGCTCTTTTAACTACTCTGTGTCATAGTAATTTGCAGGAACAAAAAGGTAACTGATTTTGTCTTCATAACATGGTGTGTTCGTTCTCAGCAGAACTGTTTGCATAGAAGCAGAACACCACTGCCCTCAGTGGGCCCTGTGTTAGACTCAAGATCTGTGCTCTCCTGTCCCCTCTAAATCTATAACCATTCCTTAATCCCTAATGGGCCACAAACAAGTCTCTTTTGTACACCCCTTCCCATCTAGTAACTGGAAACTGGAGACAGAAAGAAAAATCACATGGATTTATATAACATATTGTGTCTTCATAACCATTATATTTTTATTATTTGTTCATATTTTTTTTTTGAGACAAGGACTTACTATGCAGCTCAGGCTAGCTGGCACACACCGTAGGGCCTGGCCTGGCCTAAAACACATTTTCCCACCCTCGCCCAGCCCATTGCCTCATTTGATCATCATGGAAAGCCCTGGAGGTTTATACCAGCTGTAATTGTCCCATGTTTAGATGGCATCTAGGATCTGTAACCCTTCTTCCTTGCCTGTTTCCTCAACTCTGGTACTCTCACTGTAAAACTTGATGTAGGAGCTCAGTAGGAAGTTGATATGGAAACTCAGCAGGTGTGTTCTTTCCAGCACCATATGAAGAAAAACGTCCTCTGAAGCATTCTCCATAAAGCTGAGGCCGCCTGCACGGCGAGGCTCTGGCTTTTTCCTTTGCTTATAACAGGGATCATTAACTATCCGTCCCTTTCACTGCAGCTGGGACTTAGGCACCAACTTCCTTGATGCCTTTGATACTTCTCAAAGAATGGGATGAGTTTACTTCTGTTCGGCCTAGTGCGAGCTTCCCAAACCGCCCGCCCACCCAGGTCATCATTCTCCCTATGTTTGCCTCTCTTCCTGATGTTAACACAGTTACCAGTTTATTGTCACCTCTGACAGTAAACATTTGTGGTCAACTATCATTGCTGTTCCTTTATTATCAGAACTAATGGAAAGTTACAGGCATTTGTTTGATCTGGGCCTTGCTGCTAGTTTGAAAATATTTTACCCATAAGCCTGTATGAATTCGTTTTATTTTAAACACTAGGTTAAAATAAATTGCTACTGGCAGACACAAGAAGTATAATTGCATACGATTAAAAGAATCAGCATGACCTGAGAAGATGGGGTACTTACCAACGGTGTTAAGGACGTAGAATTGCCTGGTAATCTTTTAGACTCAGAATTCTGCTGGCAGAATGTCTAAAAAAGTAGTTTGGAGCAATGGGAACATGAACTGGATTACTTCATGGATATATAACTTTACTGTCAATTAAAACTCTATTTTTTCTTTAAAGTGGTTATGAGTCATTCTAATTACTTGATGGTTCATTTAAAAAAGATTGATTGGTTCTTGCTGTAAAATGCAATGTCTGCCTCGCCTGAGCCACTTCTTTTGAGATTGGGTTGTATCCTGTTGACCAGATTTGCCCCCTTGCTCAGATTTGACATGCAGTCATTCCATCATGTTCTGTCATTAAAGTATTGTGTATGTGTGTGTGTGTGTGTTTTTTTTTTCCAGGTGGCCTTTCTGAAGATATAACTGTTGAAGGTGAGGCTTTCTGGTCTAGCAGCAGACAGCTGTTCAGCACAGAGCACAGAGAAAGCCAGCAGTCGGTTCTGTGAGCACAGCCTGCCAAGATGAACAAGAACCAGAGCTGCATTTATTCTCTGAGAGTTGACTTTGGATTCCTGCAAATCCAAGGCTATAAGGAAAGTTGTAGTAGCGGGTTTTAGGCAGGTTAAGTATAGAAGTTGCACCTCTACTCCCCACAGAGAGGAATATTCAAATCTGTGCTGTGTCAGCACCACCTGGAAGCGTATTAGTTAATGGAAAGCCATCTGTCCTGTTTGAACACAGCGAGGGACTTCATTGGGGAGCGGAATGCTAACAGCTCTCAATCCCAGGAAGTAAACTTTTAAGGAGCTCTGGGTTTGTTTAAAGCACATTTTTAAAAGCTAAAATGTACAAGTTTTTATATCTTATTCAAAGAAGATGCTTGCTGGTGTTTGTCGAATGAGTCATTATCCAATTAAAGTTTTCCTGAGGGTGTAAAACCACATGTGTTCTTTTTGTTCTTTATTTCCTTCACCACATGCTATTGCAAATTAATAAATGTGCAACACTGGCATCTTAGTATAGAGTTATCTCAATTCTTATGTGTCCAAACAAGAAAACAATGAGAATGACAAGAGCTGAGCCTGATCCTGCAGAGCCCAGGTCAGCTCCTAATTTGATGCAGAAGGCTTAAGACTCTCCTAGAAGCACACAGCTCAATTTAAGAGCCAGAACTCTCACTGGCGATACAGCCGGGTTGACTGATCTCCCTTGCTAGAGATGCATTCATGTTTTCTCCTCCCTGCTGCACATTCAGGAGGACAGTCCAAGGGTCTGAAGCCATCTCTGTGGTGGATCTCACCTGATGGTGTTGACCCTAGGTTGCAGGCCACTTAATGATACCTCATAATTCCAAACAACTAAATTTCCCCTTATCCCCCAGCATTCTTAGTTGTGGATATCACTTGCCATCCTGATTCGGATGCTCTTCCTTGGAGTTTACACAGCAGCACAGTGGGATTGGGAATTAGAGCAGAATTCACTGTCCTGACTTTGTAGCCAGTGGACTGACATCTGCTGTATCCTGCAGGGTCACTTTATTAAGCACAGTTTGAAACACTGATACTCTTGGTGTTATGTCCAAGACTCCAGCCACAGAGAATTAGTTTGGCTTCACTTAAGCTACTAGGTTCCCAACACCATGCTGACTTTTCATGCTTTTGATTTCTGGCAGTAGAGAGCAAGATTCCTTGACCTCAGTTCTTTGTGCAGAGGTGATCCTTTGCTATGGGAGAATGCCTTGTGCCTACAGGCTCAGTAGCCTTTCTGACCACTGCCTACGGGAGCAGGCAGTATGTTTTCCTCTTCCCAGTTCTGCTGTCCAAACTGTGGACCCATGATTGAAAGAACTGACAGTTTTTAAGAGCCATGGCTACAAGAGAGGTGGCCTGAGAAACAAGACTTGGTGACTTGCTAGGTTATATATCAGCGATCATGAGTCTGCAAGATTCTGAGTCTCTGGCATGTAGCCTTCACTAAAGGTATCTTTGTGTTTGACTGTTAGAGTTCAGCTAGTATTAATCAAATGGTGACGATTGGGACAAGCCTGACGTCCTGACATTCAACCTGTGCTTACAAAGAATTTTTCTCCACAGTAGTTCTGCTCCGCTGGAGGAAAAAAAAAAAAAAAAAGAAGCTGTGAGCACTCTGATTATTTTGATGGTTAAGGTGCTCATCTTTGAAAGACATAACTGACACATTGGGAGGTGACTCAGTTGGTAAAATGCTGCAGCGTAAGGGTGAGAACCCAAGTCTGATCCCTAGCATGCCTGTGAAAACATGGGTGTGATGGCATATGCCTATAGTCCCAGTGCTGGGGGTGAAGAGGGTGGATCTCTGGGGCTTTGTGAACTCTGACCTAATCTGTACACCCCAAGTCCCAGTGAAAGACCCTATCACTAAAAACAAGGTAACTCCTGAGGAACAGTAACTGAAGTTGGTCTCTGGCCTACACATACATACACATATATGTATATACATACATACACATACACACCTGCACAAACATGAGCATGCACTGGCAGAAACATGCACGCATACACAAAGACATCCATAACGTGTGCTCAGAAACAGAGAACAAGCTAGAATAGTATTCTGATTCAGTAACCTTGTATTGGTAAGTTATTTGGAGTCAAATGTAGTATTTTGTCCATCAGTGGTCTGAAGAAGTATTAAGTCAGCCTCATTTCTGGTGATCTACTGTGGTCTGGTAGGGGTGAGGGAACCGGGAACAATGACTATGAGAGAGGACAGGTAGTCTGTTACTGTGCTTTTAATTCCTTCTGCCATACAACCTAAGATCTCAAGCTTATCAGTCTTCAGTGATTCTTGCATGGTTGGGAAAGAAGAGTTAGCACGGCTGACCTGTTGTTCAGCAGAATCCTACTCAGTGGGAAGGTTTGAATATCTAAGGATCCTTTGGAACCAGACAGGATGGAAGAAAAGAAAATAGAACCTTCCTCAATGTAGTTATCTGTCTAAATAGAAGAGCCTTGCTCTGTGTGTGTATGACAATGGGCAAAGACAGTCACACACAGAAAGCTACCAATTAAAAAAAAAAAGATTTAAGTTCAGTTCAGCTATGCTAGGAGGACTGGGAAGAATTGAAACAGACTGTATAGTGAACACTGATGACCCTAGGAACTTATTCCATAATCACTTCCTGTGTGTCTTATACCTATATATTTACAATCCCAGAATCTACTCAGCTATACCCCTAGGTAACAGAACCACAAAATTTTGGCACACCATTAAGAGGACTAAAGGCATGGTAAAGCAAGTTTCCATTTTTCTAATCTAAGAAAAACTGCTATAAATAAGCAATTCTGTTAACTTGTTCTCACATAGTATAAAATTACAAGAGATAAACTTTTATTGGCTGACTATCAGTTTGGCCAATCGATGCATGTTTATTAACTACTTTGTCTCAAACATGGTCATAGGTTCTGCAGATGAGACAATGGTTTTGGCCCCATACAGTTCACTGTTCTCATAGAGGTGCAGACAAAAAGCATGATGTTATATTATAAAATACTGTTAGCATTTCAGAAGATAATAAAGCTGAGCAAAGGAAGTAAGGTAAAAGACACCGTTGTAGACAGGAAAATCTAAGTCGAGCTCAAAGTGTTATAAATTTTAGGCCCATATTTAACCAAAATACTTAAGTTCTCCCAGGGGCTATAATCCCATGACCCTGAAAGCTGAGACAGGAGCACTGCAAGTTCAAGGCCAGCATGGGCTATGCAGTGAGACCCTGTCTCGAGGCAGCTCTATCAAGGGTGACTTTGGAGATGAGTTAGAAAATGGATAGATTGTACACAAACTGCACACAAATTTGACAAAATGTCACTTTGCCAAAAAGTAGCTTGGCTAAATAAGGGTCCACTAATATTAGCAGAACTTGATTCTACCTATTCCAGATAAAGGGCTTGGCTAGAACCAAATAGACTGAACTGACCCTAATTAAGCTTGTTCAGTGCCACTGCAGGAAAAACGCTGACAGTGTTGAACTGTTTTTGCATAGCAGGTAAAGGCACTCCGTTGTCACCTCTGTACATTGTGTGTTTGCATTCTTAATGTAAGTCAAGATATTGGAATCTGCATTATGCTGTAATTTAGGGCTGTAGATTGACTGCCATATCCTAATCTATAGCTAGAATCAAATCACTAGTTGTCTTACAACTAGTCAGGGGAACTAATCTGGGTCAGGGGAAGTTTTTACTAATCCAAAAATTCTATACGCTTCAGATTATATAGACCAGATCACTCAGTATGACTATATGAACAGTTTCTCCATTTCCACCCTGAGATGCTCAAGATGTCATCTTCCAAATCAGCCCATTAGCTCTTGATCTCAGGGGGGAAGTAGGAGAGCCCCATGGAGACTAGCTATTATAAGTGTTCTAGTTTTAAGAATGACAGACACAAACCTGCTTGAAACATTTTAAAATGCACTGCATCTGTGCTATTAACTTCTTTTAAGAGGCTCCATTTCCACGTCGGAATAAAGTAAACCAGCTAGTTCTCAATCTTTAAAAGTTAAAGGGGGTGGGGGGAAGAGCACAATGCCCACAGAGACTGGAGTCTGTTTTGTTTATTCGCAGGATAGAATAAACAGAAGGGAACCAGTACTTGGGAGAAAAGATATCTACGACCTGTAGCTTTTCTACTTGTCCCTCTCTTTGCCCTTCTGTGCAATGCCACTTTAGAAAAATGCTTGCTGTTTATTCTCTTTCCCAGATGAAGGCTGGAGCATTCCCTCACTAGAGACTTTTCTTTTGGAATGGTGACTTAAATATCAAAATTAGGCATCATTAATTGTACATATTCCTTATCCGTATATATTATACTAGGAAAGTATGCTTGTAAACCCACCATGCTTTCTGAAAAACAATTACGCAGTTATAGCATCTCTTCCCTGACCCAGACATTCTGAATAATAAATCCTAGAGAGAGCACTGTAAATACTATAAAGTGATAATACAGTTAAATCTTAGTTGGAGTGTTCTGAATTACTGTAATAATCTCTATTATTTTGTTAAAGACAGGGTCTGGCTAGGTAGCCTCGCCTAGCCTGAAACTTGTGCTTATGTGAGCCTCCAGAGTCCTGGGGTTAGGGGTGCTTAGCACTGGACCGAGCTACAATCGTATCCTAAGGACAGCATGAATAGTGTAAGAGAGGATAAGAAATAAAATTCCAAAGTCTAATCTTTCCAACCTGAGATGTCAGGGAGAAAAGAAAGAGTGACTGGGCACAGACCATCAGGCAAAAGCTGTTGCTTGCTGTTAATCAGAGAGAAAAATTGGGGTGTGTCAAAACCTTGCAAAGAATTCATCAGTGGATTTTAAATGTGAGTTAGAAGTTCCTAGAGGATTCTGTGAGGCAGATTTCCTGTGATAGTAGTTAAAGGCAAATTTAGATCTTCCTCCAGCGTGTGTGTGGATGGATCCCTCTGCTTTATTCCTTCGTTTCCAGGAATTCCTCTAAATAAACAAAGGCTGTCGGTGGGACAGCTGTAGATAACTTTTACATGCACCTAATAGTGTTTCTGAAACACATGTCAACAGGCTTTGGATGGGGTTAGAGTCCGGAGTGAAGACAGGGCAACACCTGAGAAGAAAACATTGAGTTCTGAGTGTGCCCTCCACAGCCACAGGGGTCCAAAGAGTCCCTTCCCAAGAGCAGAAGAGAATGCTCAGAGAACACATCGCTGACTGGCTGAGGCAGGATTGTATGTGAGTCTTAAGAGCTGGTGAGAAAGGCACAGGAAGGCACTACGGGAAAGTGATGTTCTGAAACAGTAAGAAGGTCTGGCAGAATGAGGGAACCGGGATGGGGCAGGCCTCATTAGACTGTGCAAAGTGAATGACAAAGAACAGGGTCTGCTGGGTATTCAGGGACAAACACGACAAGAACAGGAAATATGTTTTTCTTTTATGACTGCGGGATCTCTGAGAGCTCTGGATTTGGATGTGGTAAGAAGGCTCACGACCTAAATTGAAATGTTACCTGGGTAATCGTGAGTTCTTTAAACTCAACAATAAAATGGGATTTAAAAATCTCTCTCTTTCTCTCTGTTTCTCTTTCTGTTACACACACACACACACACACACACGCCAGAGATCTTTAGTATCAAACAGATGTGCATAGTGTTAGGACAGCACCTGGTGTGCCGTGTGCAACACAATTCCAGATCCAGTAGTGTCTGTTCTTATGCCTGCTCTTCTCTGCCAACCTCTCTTCCTCATAGCATTATGGAATTTATTTCCTGATGTGTTTATGAGGAGAATAAAAGAAAAGAAACTCATTGGAGGAGGGGGGATTAATCTGGTAGCAAAGTGTGAGGCCAGCTGAGAGGAGTAAAACAAACCCATCACTGCAAAACAAGCTTTGCAATTTTCCCCCAAAAATAATGCCAAAGAATGACTTTGCTGAGTAACGCCATCAGTACTTTCCCCCATTCTACTCTTACTTGTTTTCAGAGGCCAGCAGGTTACAGTGGGATGTGTGAGTCTCCGCCTTCAATCGACTCTGCTCTGGCCTGACACAGAATAGCCTGTTCTAAGTCTTTTCCTACAGAGCAGTGGTTCTCAGCCTTCCTAATGCCGCGACCCTTTAATACAGTTCCTCGTGTTGTGGTGACCCCAACCATGAAAGTCTTTGTGTTGCAGCTGCATAGCATAGCTGCTCATAATTGTGCTACTGTTATGAATTGTAATGTGATTATTTGTGTCTTTGAATGGGCCTTAGGCAATACCTATGAAAGGATTGTTTGACCCCTGAAGAGGTCATGGTGTACAGGTTGAGAACCACTATCATAGATCTTTTGACATTAATTATTATTTCTAAATCTTTTCTCTGGAAGAGAAGAGTATTTGCCAAAACTTTTAAATGCGGAAAGGGACTCAGCTAAGAAATTCCCTAGAAGGCATTGAAGAGAGAAGGACCTCTGACCTACAATTCCACTTACTGCTAAAACTCTTTCCAAAGGCACTGGGCATCTTTTTGCCTTCTTTATTGTCACTGGTGGTCAAGGGAATGAGTTAGTCTTCTGCAGTACACAAGCCCTATTCCTTTATTTCTTTATTCATTTTCTCCCCACTCTCATGTTCAGAACTGTGCTAGAAGCCACATAAATCTGAAATATACACACTTACCAAAGATATCACAGAGGGAAAAAAAAAAAAAACACTTGAATTTATTACTAAACCCCAGATAAGTAAGGCCTTTCATAGAGAATAATCCAGTGAATTCTTGAAATGATTTAAGTCAGTATCTGAGAAGTCTGTGGTTTTGGTCCCCACTAACATTAGGTGTAGAAAAATGAGGTCAGATGAGCAGGAATAAATGCTGTGTTCTTCTGGTGCTTACAGCCACTATTGAAAATCTTACAGGTTCCAGCACAATTCTGGGATCATGCCAGGGTCTTCAGTGGAGGGCCATGTGGATCCTCTGACAGCTATCCTCTACCTCACAGGGCTGTTTCCTTCTTATTCGCCACATCACCTGCTATCAATGATCTCCACAGCTGAGTTGTTCACTTCTGCGTGTTCTGTGTGAAGAGTGGCCCATACCCCAGCTTTGAAAGGGCAGAGTCATGCTTTAGGGGTGCAGAGCGGGGCCAGTCCTGGGTTGTACTTTGTGACTTAGATGGCAAAGCCTCACGTGTACCCACATCCCAGGCTCTATGTATATGATATTTCACTAAAGGTTGCTCTTCTCAGTCTCCCATTCGTGTTTGAAGGTCTTATCCAGCCCAGGCGATAGACTCAAGGACAAATTTTGAATGTGACATACTCAAACACTAAAACTTCATTTCTGAAACAAGTTAACCAACCTAAATAGGACAAAATAAACAAATGAACAGAAAAAGGAAGCAAAGGAAAAGCACAAGAAACATATAGACACAGAGACACACACATACACACAGAGAGAAATCCCATAAAGACACAAAACCAGAAACCATCATATATAAGCAAAAGACCTTAGGAAAAAGAAAAAACCCAGATAAAATATGATGAGCCAAAAATAATATTCAGAACAGTGAGTTAGTTTTGTGTTGGCCATTTACTGTGGGGCATGGAACCTGCCCTTAAGAGTGGTTTGTGTTACCGATGAGACTGTTGGAGAAAACTAATTTTTGCTTTGTAGTTATCAGTTGGTCATAGCTTCCAGTTTAGGGACGTTTCCCCTCTCACTGCTAAGACCTCCATTTGCCTTAGACCAGTGCAGGCCCTGTGCATGCTGCTACAGTCTCTGTGAGTTCATATATATGTTATGTCTAGAAGGTCTTGTTTCCTTGGTATGTTCCATTCTCCGTTGGCTCTTACACTCATTCTGCCTACTATTCCCAAGACTGCGCTGACCCCTGAGGGGAGAGATTTAATGGTGGCATTCCATTTAGGACTGAGTGTTCCAAGATCTCCTACTCTCCTGCATTGTCCAGCTGTGGGCCTCTGTATTTGTTCCCATATACTGCAGAGGGAATCTTCTCTAATAATTCTGGGAGAGACACTGGTCTAGGAGTGTAGCAGAATGACACTAGCAGTTATTTTATCACTATGTTTCTTCAGTGGAATAGTGTTTACCACTCTAAAAGTGGTGGAACTGAAAGGGTTAGACTAACTTTGTAACCTGTATGTCTTCTAAAGCCTATAGCTTTGAGTTTTAGGTTCAGGTTAAGCTAAAGCCTCTTAGTACCTTTCCAGAGAATGGAGGAATGTGACCCTAACTGTGAGGACAGATATAAAAAAAGGCAAGCAAGCAATAACCTTCACTCAGAAAAAAAAAAAAAAAAAAAAAAAAAAAAGGACCAGACCCTTGTCTTTGAGATAGCATTTCTTAGCAATGAACCCAGACTTGTTCTCAGTAGCTTTTGACCTGCAGCCAAAAGTCCGCAGCCCCTAATCTTCAAGGATGAGCTAACCACCTCCACCTTAAATTGCAGCTGCATCCACACTTGGCAGGACTGGCCAAGCTTGAGCACCTAAGACTAACCAATTATCTTACTTTATAGCTTCCTCATCCAATCCTAAATTGCCAAGACTGCAACTTCAAATCTCCTGCAATTTTTCTTTTAAAAACCTAAAGGCCTTTGTCTCCAGGTGCCACTCTTTGCTGACTGGCAGGGGTGACCCCATTGTGCAATGGTTAATAAACCTCTTGCTTTTACAACGAGTCTTGGTCTGGGGGAGTTTCTGGGAAGGGCACGATCTTAAACTCCTGAGCTGTGAGACCCCAGGTCTTACAGAACCTATCAGAATAGAGCCTAAAAATGAGGCAGACTAAAGTCTCATGCAATAGCCAACTTTATTCCAAGCATCAGACACTTTATACTCTGATGGTTGAGAAGAATCACATGAGTAAAGTGTCCAATCACAAGAGCAAGCTGCATGCAGCAGAAACATGCTTATCTATAGAGACATATAAACAAATAACAATAGCCAGTTGTAATAATAATCTGAAGTAAATTCACTCCTATCGGCTCTACCTGGCAGAGGCAAAAAAAAGCACATTCCAAGAATGATCCCATGTTTTTAGGACAGCCAGGGCTACATGAAGAAACCCTGCCTTGAAAAACAAAACAAAAAAGAGAAAGAAAGAAAGAAAGAAAGAAAGAAAGAAAGAAAGAAAGAAAGAAAGAAAGAAAGAAAGAAAGAAACTGAGGTTGTAAGACTTTTTTCCCTATAAGCACTTAGAATTTTTCTCCCACAACTCTATTTTTGGACTGTGTTCTGACAGAACATTAGCATTTAATTTTTTTCAGTATTTGTCCAGCCAAACAGTGTGAGGCATAGTTCGGTCATAGCAGTTGGTTAGTCCTGCAGCTTTTGTGCCCATGCTACACAGTGCATCTTGAAAACAGGCCATTATTGTAGAGCAAAAGGTTTGTGGCTGGATTGGTGCTTACTTTTTTCCTTGTGTAGCGTGTAGAAATTCCAGCACTGTAAACACTAGTCAGTATAGGAGAAGGCTCTAGTTAGGAACTAGCATGATTTCTCTGTGTTCAATTAGAATTCCCTCTTTTAAAGTGAATTTCTTCGAGGGGCTCTCTCAGTCCTGCATGCAAACACACAGGAACCAGAAAATTCAGATACTCAGCACAGTTTGGTCTCATGATGACACAACTAAGCTAACTCCAGAGTTTTCCTGTCCTACCTTTATAGATGTACTACAAAGGCATTAACCTTTTTTTTTTTTCCTTAGAATTAACTAAGTTTGTGGCTCTGCTTATAGTAAAAGTTTATTCAATTTCCTGATTGTTTTCAAATATGTTCTATTGCAAGAGAACTGTCTTCTTTGTGTCTCAGCCATTGCTGTAAAACAAAACTCTCATGTAAAGTTTTCAACTAAGCTTTGGAATCAATCTGCACTGATCCTTCTGTATTAGCTTGTGTAATGCAATTAAGCAAAAGTTGAATTTTTTGATGGTGATAGCTCCCTGAAGGCAGGCCCAATATCGTATTCATCTGCTTAACCCAATGGTCAGCGTAATGCCTGATACGTAATTAATTTGATAAATACTGCCTTCATTAATTACTCTATTAGAGACAAGAGTATTGGAAAACTAGAAAAGTCAGGTCAATAGGTTATAATGGATAAAGTATCCATTTTCACAGAATGTTTACACACCCGTTAAAATAGTCTAAATCCTTCAGGGTTTATTTTCCTTATTGTTTCCTCTAAGAAACATTCCTAGCATAAAAATATTTACTTGTTTATTTGAAAACATGTCCAGCCTCTTTGCCTTTCTGGACAGGAATTGAGCATTTTAGCAAGAGTCCTCCCTCTTGATTAGTTTCTTTAGGTATACAGGTTTTAGTAGGTTTATCCTATATTATATGTCTATATGAGTGAGTATATACCGTGTGCATCTTTCTGCTTCTGGGATAGCTCACTCAGGATGATCTTTTCCAGATCCCACATTTACCTGCAAATTTCATGATTTCCTTGTTTTTTATTGCTGAGTAATATTCCATTGTGTAGATATACCACAATTTGTACAACCATTGGAGAAAAGAGGGAACAAGTCAGGAGCCTGACACAGAGGACCTCTGAAAAGCTCTGCCCTGCAGACTATCAATGTAGATGCTGAGACTTATGGGCAACCTTTGGGTAGAATGCTGGGAATCTTAAAAGTGGGAAGTGGGAAACAGTAAGATCTGGAGAGCAACAGAACCAAAAACTCTGAGCACAGGGGTCTTTCCTGAGACTGATATTCCAACCAAGGACTATGCAAGGAGATAACCTAAGACCCCTGCACAGATGTAGCCCATGGCAGTTCAGTGTCCAAGTGGGTTCCATTGTAATAGGAACAGGGACTGTCTCTGACATGAACTGATTGGCCTGATCTTTAATTACCTCCCCCTGAGGGGGAAGCAGCATTACCAGGCCACAGAAGAAGACACTGCAGCCACTCCTGATGAGACCTAATTGACTAAGATCAGAAGGAAGGAAAAGAAGTCCTCCCCTGCCAGTGGACTTGGGGAGGGGCATGCATGCAGAGGGTGGAGGAAGGGAGGGGTTGGGACGGGAGGAGGGAGGGAACCACAGGGGGATACAAAGTGAATAAAGTGTAATTAATAAAGAAAAAAAATTAAAAAAAAGAAAAGATGTTTCTGGATGATCAAATGATTAAGTTTTTGGTCCTATAGGAAATAGGCTGAAGACATTTATTTTTTAGTAATAATAAGTGGTTAATATATGTAGTATGATAAAATTGGTTAATATAATTAACTAGCTTTCAAACTTGGTTAATTATAATGTCCTAGAAGAGTCTAAGAACCAGGCTCATAAAATCCATTCCTTGTCCTGGCTCTTTGCTGACCTGTTGTGGGAACTTTATGGAAGGTGTGTGTTTATATCACTTATGAATTTCAGCGAAGACTGGTACAGGCTCTGTTGTCTAGGTGGCAGAGGCTGCCTTCTCTGGTTGGTTGTCTCGCTCTATTTTAACCTGATTTATCTGAGCAGAGCAAGTACTGGCTTTCGTATATGCCAAAGGAAATTCCCATGAGGAACAACTTATAGTTCTCTCTTTATGTCCAAAAAATGGTGATAACAGTTATAGTTTCATTACTTGGTATTGGAGCTGTTTTAAAACAGAAAAGAGATACTGAAAAAAAAAAAAAGTAGACCCAGAAAATTACATCGAGCTACTGTTTCAGTTTAAAGTTTTGTTAAAATCGTATTTTAAGGCATACCAACCCTTCTGAATGCCTATCTTGATTTTCCAGAAAACAGTGTCTTTTCCGGGCCCACATCAGAGCTGTTCAGAGTAGCCTGTCCGCAGCTTCCAGGCAAGTTACATTTGCCAAAACAAAGCGTGGGTGTTGTGTAGCAGGGAGGAGTTGGCTGGCAGGCAGCGCTTTCCACCTTGGAAAATGATGCCGGGGGGGGGGGGGGGGGGACTCAGAGTCGAGGTGCCAAAGAAAACACATTCAACTGTCCACAGAAACAAAACAGTGGCCGCCATTACTTCACGTGTTTGAATTCCCCAAACTACCGCTGTTCTTTTCATATACTCATAAAGCCTGCGTTTTGGTGAGGCAGTTTGCTACATGATCTTTATGAAAACCTACCAGGGAAGCCAGCCACAGATGTGTTAATGATCACAGTGAGCATGCAAATGCTTCCAATCTCTTGGTAATTCCATGTTTAAACCATGACCCTTTCAGTGGAGAGTCAGGAGGATTTCAGGACCTGCATCAGGAGTAAGGGTGAAAGGCAGGGATTAATTTCATGGGTGGGTGGGTTAGGCCGAAGGGAGAAGATACCTCTGCAAATAACTGGATATAGGAATTTCCCTATAGGTGAGTTTGTGGATGGTAAGGGATCTTAATAACAGGTTTTAACTTGGTTGTTTTGAGAATCAATTGGATAGGCTCTTGCTAGCACTCTTTATTTTATTTTTTACATTTATTTATTTATTCATGGGGGAGGTACATGGCACAGTGAATGTGGAGGTCAGAGGACAACTTGCATGTCCTTTTACTCTGGTTGTGAGAGTTAGCAGCAAGGGCCTTCGCCTTCTGTAGTATCTCAGTAGCCATCTAAGCCCTCTTTTATAGATGAAGAAAACTAGACTTGCCAAGTCAGCAGAGCCAGAGAACAGCAGGGCTAATCTGTGGCTGAGTCTGGTATGAGGTCTTAGCCATGGTGCTAGCTGTAACCTTTCAGATGCGACACAAGAGTGCATTTCAGAGGAAGAGAGGTCAGGAGAGAGGTGACATACTCAGACAGAGTAGAGCTCCAGCCCTGTTTCCTAAATTACTGGGGAGCTTCATAGGGGTATGTTATCTTCAAGTACAACTGCCTGAAATACCTAGCTTATCACTGCCCCCATCTTCCTGGACAGCTCTTCCTTAGGAGCTGGTATCCAGGTAACAGAATCACTATGGCATCCTTGTATACCCAAACAGGAGCATCTCATGTGCTTTCTGCTCCCCAGCCTTTTTGGTGGCTCTTGTTCAACCCTAGGAGCTGCAGCTCAGTCAGTCCTCACCCTTGTGTTCTGCCTAGGGAACTGCAACTTCCAGCAAATGGGAGGAGTATTTCCCCCCCCCCCCATCTTTACTGAGCAGACCCTGAAAATGCCAGAGAGCAACATTCTCCATGCTAGGGATTCTGATCATGTATCAGTCTAATACAAACTTCCTAGTTCCTTGCCATTTGCAAGGTTCTTTCTATTCTTCAGCCTGCTTTCAGGGGTCCTGTAATGGGCTGGGTGTTTGTGCCTTTCTCATCATGAATATATTAAAATCCTATCCCCTTATGGAATGATGTCAGGAAGGATGTTGGGAGGCAATGAGACATTAGGTGGTTGTCTGAGAAATGGGATTTGCTTCCTCATTAGAAAAGCCCCAGAGAGCTAGTAGCCTCCCTCCCTCCTTTCCCACAAGCCTCAGAAGTCAGAAGCCTGTGACCCAGAAACTAGTTCTTATAAGAACCCAACTCTCAGTCGCTGTGACCACAGACTTCCAGTATCCATGGCTGTGAATGATAACTTCCTGTTGTTTGCCGTACCTCATCTGTCCAAGCTATAGCAGGTCTCCGTTTACCTTTTCCACCATACTTCACCCATATCATATCTCCCCTGAGACTCTCCTAGGACCGTTGCTAGCCACTTCTTACCCAGTGATGAACCATCACTGCCCGAAAGCCCCTATGTGAACTCCATCTTCCTGTGAGGTCTTTCCTCTTCTCCCCAGTTGCTTTCTCCCACAGCACTGATCATACCTCAGCCTTTCCTTTACATTCTGTGATTACATTTGAAGTGCTATATCATAGCTGTGTGGTGTAAAACTCTATCCCAACTTACCTGCTAGACCTGTAATGAAGAAGATGACTGTCATAGTGATCAATAGATTCTATTACTTAGTAGTAAGTCCACTGAAATAATCCGAAATGAACATATATCATTTGGTCCTGCAGAGCTGCCTGTGACGATGCCGGTCTTAATAACTGATTTTTATTGCTGTGACAAAATGCCAAAGCAAAAAGCAAGAGGAAAGGGTTTATTTGGCTTACGCTTCCACAACAGTGTTTGTTACAGAAAGAAGTCAGCCCCCACTCCCTCACCCTTCTCTGCCACCTGCGGCAGGCTGGAGAATGAGGCTCTGCATCTTGCCTGGGCAGCACAGTAGAGCTGGCCCTGATGGTGAAGAGCCAGTCCCAGGGGCAGAAAAGCAGGAGAGCTGACTCCCCTGCCCCACCCCCCGCTGCTGCACTGGGTGAGGTAGCCAAGGTTGTGCTGGAGAGTTGGTGGGCTGACCAGCTCAGCTACCTCCTAGTCCCAGATCCAGAGCTTTGAGCTAGCCCACCCCAATATCTACCCTAGAACCCATAAAAGGGTGGGTCCTACAGATCCAAGGCTGCAGGATACCAGAGAGGAGTCCCTGTGAAAACCCAGTAGTGATAGTGTAGCAGAAACCGGAAGCCTTGAAACAATCCACTTCAATGAACATCTGCAAGTGAAAAGGTGTGGACAACACTGTGAAACATACTGGGTCACACCTCAATTTCTACAAGATTTTAAAAATTTCCATCCTTTTTTTTTGTTGTTGGGGAGGGGGAGGTTGCAGTGATGGGGCAGATACAAAGGGATGGTGGGGGGGGGAAGAGAAGTCAGAACAGGAACTTGAACAGGGCAGAATCCTGGAGGCAGGAGAGGAAGCAGAAACTATGGAAGGGTGCTGCATACTGTTTTGCTCCCTTGGCTTGACACCATGCTTTCTTAGAGAACCCAGGACCACTAACCCAGAGATGGGACACCCATATTGGGCTGGACCTGCAGCCATCAATCACTAATTAAAAAAAATAACTTATAGCTAGATCTTATAGAGGCATTTTCTCAGTTGAGGTTTCCTTTCAGAAAACTCTAGATTTTGTGTTCAGTTAACATAAGACTGGTCGGCAGAGCTCCTGTTTTTCCTCAGCCAGGTTATCCTTGACCATTGACCACACCTAGAGGATTCAGGCGGTTGAGGAGCTGCATGGAATACAGAGGCTTAGAAATATTTCCAAATAATTTACCAAATGAAATCCAATCTAGGCTAATTGAAACAAAAGTTAGAAGAAAAATTTAGCTATACCATGTTCTCCATGTATGTATGTATGTATGAATATATACATATATTATATACACACACACACTTAAAAATATAGCTCATTTGCATGAAATGTGAAAAGACAAAGTCATCATTGCCTTTTCTGGTAAGTACATAACTGACAAAGGCCAAAAGAAAATAAGAACAACAGCAGAATAAAATTCATGTTTATTAGTTCATAGATATACTAATTATAAGTTGACTAATGATGTTATGATCTTTTACTATGTTGCCAAATGATTAAATCAATCTAGTGAATGCAATAGCCATAACTTTAGATATTAAACATTTTAAATCAGAACACGATGAATATACTTTCTTATCACTACTGAAATGCACTGTGTTCAGTGTTTAACTGCGTAATTGATCTCAATAAAGTATCAAGCTGGACATGGAGGTTTGTGCATATAGCCCTGCACCAGATAGGCAGAGGCAGGGAAGACAATGAGTTCAAGGCCAGCCTGAAGCAAGACTGTCTTCAAATAAATAATCAAAGTCATGATAGTCAAAGTATGCAAAGCCTAAGGTGTGTGAATAAGTTTAATATTTTTAGATTAATTTCATAGACATAAGCTACATCACATATAGTTTTGCAAAATCACAATGCACTAATTGCTACATACACAAAAAATGAAAGAATGTGCCATCCAATAAGCCACTGTTCTGTGTGTGATTGCAATGTAGGACTTCAGTGGGAGAGCTACTTGAATCTTCTGTGGTTGTCCTGGGAGTTCAACAGCAATATTCTTGCCGGCAGATGGTCTCAGTGACCCAACAGAAGCTGCAATGCAAAGAGAAGGGCCAATCCAAAGAATTACTTTCTCTCAACATTCCAGGATATTAAACTCATGTAAAAATATATTTTCCATCGTATATAAAATAAAGGTAGATTCTAGGCTCAGTTATAAATAGATGTTTCACTTGTTTGAAAAGAAATGTCCAGATGTCTAAAGACCTATGTGGTTATTTGAATGAGAGTGGCCTTCATGGGATCACAGATTTGAATACCAGGTTACCAGGGAGTGGCACCATTTGAAAGGATTAGGAGGAGTGGCCTTGTTCAAGGAAGTGTGTTACTGGGGATGGCCTTTGAGGTTTCAAAAAGCCTATTCCAAGCCCAGAGTCTTGCTCTTCCTGCTGTCTGCGGAGCCTGATGTGGAACTCTCAGTTACTACTCCAGCACCATGTCTGCCTGCATGCCACCATGCTTCTTATCATGGTGATATAATGGACTAAACCTCTGACACTGTAAACAAGCCCCAATGAAATGCTTTTGTTTGTAAGTTTCCAAGTTCATTGTGTCTCCTCACAGCAACAGATAACACACCCAAGTAGGAAGTGTGGAAGTAGGGAACTTCTCTATTGGGAGTGTCATGCCATGCCTTTAGACATGTTTACGTTCACTTTCTGACTTCCCATAAATTCTAGTAGAACCCCTAAATGTTGTGACAGCCCAAATTAGCCCCTATTTTCTAAAATGGCATGTGAGTCACTGACTTTATGAGGAAATGAACTCAAAGACAGTAAGTGGATCACAGAGGATGACTTTGCTACAAAGTAGGTAAATCAGAACTATAAGAATAAGAGGTATAGTTAAACATATAACCATACACACATGTTATATTTATACATCCTTGTACATATATGCTCATATTTGACCATGCTAAACTATGTAAGCCAGAGAAACAACGACACACACACACACAAAAGGATGAAATAGGAAAGCCAGAAGTGTCACTCTATTTTCTCATTTTTTGAAAGGGTAGCTGTATAACTAGAGAGGTTACAGGCAGAGAAGGAAGCACTTGGAAAGGAGATAATGCTGAAGAAGGGACGAATGAAGGGCTCAGACCTGGTGACTGAGCAGGAGAGCGGGAGCGTCCCAGGGGCTGAAAGGGGGAAGCAAAGCAGGCTAGAAGGCAGAGCCCACCCTGTGCTCACACTTTCAAGCCCCTGTAGTCCCTTTTATTGGATACTTACATTTACCAGCCTTCCAACTCTTATTCCATCCTAATTCCTTCCAATCCTCCAACACTAAGTAGGAAAGAAAAAAAAAAAAAGGTTAGAAGAGAAAGGGGTGTAGACTTCTTTATATTGCTTCCTGTTGATTAGGGATGTTGGGTTCCTTGGACAAAGTCCAATCTTCATCATCAGGATATCTCCAATGTCTTCTTGTCTCTTTGTTTATGACCATTTTACAAACCACCACAAGAGCAACCAGGCAACAATAGCCACAACAACAGCAAGGGACCAGCAGCCTCTCAGCAGAGCACCCAGAGCATTTATAAGAGTCCCCAGAATTTCAAATGTAAATTATCTTCAGCTGACAAAATCGGGCCCCTCCTACAGCATGAGACAAATCATAGTTACCTGCTGTGGAGGATTTGAATTGGCCTCATATCCCATACCTGGGATTAAAGCAAAAACATATAACATAACTGGGTTTTTTAAGAAACCACAATTCTCACCACATTTGACTATGCTAAACTCCCTAAACCTTGTTCTCTCATATTTTGATTAAAAATGGTCAGCTATATTGTTTATATCAAGTATAGTTGTGTGTATGTCAAGGAACTCAGGTTGAGAAGCTCACTCAAAAAAAAAGTCTGTGTGATGAAGTGAATTAAATGATCAAAGAAAGATAAGGAGGGGCTTTGCTCACAAATCAGCTTCTCTACTTGAGTGGGCTGGGAGGACAGAGATACAGGATGAGACTCATGGCTAATAAAAGATGTTCTCTGAAGATCTTCCTAGTGTCATCTCTTCTCTCCTTTCCTTCTACCCTGTGTGGCCCAGGGTTCAGACTCAGGTTGTAGGGCTTGGTAGCAAGTGCCTTTTCCTTCTGAACTAGTCATTGTAGTCATGGCAACTGGTAGGTGTCTACAGCCTTGAGGGAGAAGAGGCAAGTCTAGGCCATAATAGATCTGTAGTATAGTTTTAGACAAAACAGTTTTCAAATGATCAACATATCCCCAGGCAGAGCTGATCAGATGCTGATCCAGTGATGAAGGTTGCAAAGGGACAGATACAACGCTAAGGCAGAGGTGTCATGTCTCATTTCACCCATCTACTGGATATCTGCAGGCCCAGGTGAACAGTTGATATTTTTAGTGAAACTGGTTTTCAGGACTCTGAAGAGTAACCTAGGCAAACATTATCATAACATCATGTCCGAGGTGTTATCTACCACGAAACTAGTAGGAGACTAAAAATGTGTCAACCATCCAGCTGTGTGTGATCTCCAACGTTAGTGGGTTTTTTTTTCTTTTTCTTTTTCTTTTTTTTTTCTTTTTTAACAACCAAGAGCAACCAAAGCTAGAAGGCTCGTATAGGTTTCTCTTTTGCCATACACACAGCACAGACCCAAACCAAGACTGCACTGACTTCTGACAGTTGCATGTCCAGAAAAGCTGAGAACTTGCTGAAAGCTGTAATACACATAGTGTGGCTCATTACAGAAAATAGATGAAGATTAAAACCATAGTGGAAGAAGAGGGAGGGAGGGAGGGTGGGATTGGGAGGAGCAAGGGATAAAAGATAATAAAAAATAAAACCCGCTGAGAGCAGAGCTACAGACAGCAGGGTCTGTAGGTATATTGGTGGAGCATCTCTTGTCAGAGAAAGTGCTAACTCTCCCCAGCAACAGAAGCTCAGCCAAACCAATTGTATAAGGGATTTCACAGCGCTTAGTCACTTAGATACGGCTGGCTTCTCTTCTGTAGCCTCTCCAGGGGTGGAATTGATCCCACACAACTCAGAACCCTTACCTCATTCACATCATCAGGCCACTGGTGTGACATCGTTCCTTTTAGATAAACAAAGGGACTCCTCTCTAGCAGCACGTTTCGAAGGCTTAGCTAGGGTTTCATTGCTGTGAAGAGACATGATGGCCACAGCAACTCTTATGAAGCAGATCATTTAAATGTGACTGGCTTACACTTCAGAGGTTTAGTCCATTGTCATCGTGGTGGAAAGCATGGCAGCCTGCAAGCAGACATGGTGGTGGAGGAGCTGAGAGTTCTGCATCTGCTTCCAGAAGGCGGCAGGAAGAGAAAGACACACTGGGCCTGGCTTGAGCATCTGAAACCTCAAAGCCCACTTTCAGTGTGATACACTTTTTCCAACAAAGTCATACCTACTTACACAAGGCCACACCTCTAATAGTGCCACTCCCTGTGGGCCAATAGGGGCCATTTCCATTGACTTGGCCATGCCTAGAAAATAACTACAGAAAGCAAAGGTTAATTCATATTCTTGATATGTGTCTCTCTCCCTCTCTTTCTGTCTCTCTGTCTCTGTGTGTGTGTGTGTTTGTGTATGTGGGTCACAAGGTCAGATCTGTGATCACAGCTCCAAGGCCTGAACCATTTCAACCTGAGCCATTTTAGGAAACATTTGCTGAACCCACATAAGACCTTATCTTGCCTCCTGTCTGCTGTTTGCTGTACTCTCTGGTCTTCTGATAGTTACTAGAACACATCAAGACCTTGGCTGTCCAGAGCTTCCCACAGGAGCTTTTTGTTAGCGTATAGGCAGCCTGCTTCCAGGTTCCCTAGTAACCTATGATGTCATCATGTGTCGCCCACCAGGTGTGTGGCATATGCGGTTCAGCTGCACATGCACAAGCTATAAAAGGACCAACCTGCCTCTTTGTTTCTCTCTTACTCTCCTCTCTTGCTCTCTCCTCCTGGCTTTCTTTTCTGGGGGGGGCATCATCCCCCTTTCTTTCTTTTCCTCTCTATCTCTCCACCTCCATCCAATAAATCGCTTTCATATAATATCTGTTGTGTGTGTGGCATCATTTTTAAACAAATAATAACAGCTTTGCTCTGCTTAGTATACCAATCACAGCCCTGCTTAAAATAGTCCCATCTTTCTGGAACATTCTTCTCTTCAGAGCTGACCACTTCTCATTATGTTGTGCCCCACTTGAGGGGCTCCGGCATCTGGATTCTATTTCCTCCACACACATCAAGTTGTTATTTTGCATGTTGCCTGCTATTTTCCTTCATAGCACCCATCTCACTTGGATAATGTTTTTACTTATTTATTTGCTCCCTTAAGGCCACTTTCTCATGTCTTGTCTGCGAGTTACGTGAGCAAGGGACAATGTCTCTATCTTATTTTCCACTCTGTCCCCAAAGCCTGACACATAAGTGGTCAACAATTAATTGCTGAATAAATAAATGAACAAAGAAGTGGCAAATTTGCATGAATAATGACCTTGTTTTGTTTTGCAATTTGGATGTTCCCCTTAACTGTAATGTTTTGCTTTAAGAATGCTTGGTGTATTTTCTCCCCATTACTCCAAATTATCAAGGTCATGCTGTATTTAATTTTTTTTTTCTCTCCTGAGTGGTAATTTCTCTCCCAGCTTGATGCCATTTGGAAACTTAATGAATACTGTTTGGTTATTTATGGTGTTAGGAACAGAATGAAGAAGACATGTTGTCTGACTGCTCTGTTCCACGTGGGCCATTCCAGCAACAGGGGCATTGCATCTTCACAGAGAAAGCATCAGCTCATTCTTGAAGGAGGCACTGGAAATAGTCTATTAGAATATTAATGAATCCCTTGTAAATTGCATCATGTTTGTTTCTGGAATATTTGTATGTTGATGCCAGTATATATTTTGATTTCTAGAAAAGCATCCCTATAAGCCCAAATTGATTACACTTATAAAGTACTCTCTAATTACAAAACAATTTCCTTTAAAAATTGTCTGTAGTAAATGCCTCTTCAGAGGAAAATGAGCTGCAGCAGAGAAAATGAAAACCCTTATGAGTATGCCAATCACAGCCCTGATTAAACGGTGGCTCTGTCTGTAGGAATGGCTGGGCTGATATGGAAGCTGGGCCACAGTGTGCAGCAACTTGCCCACCATTTTATTAGGCCAGTCCCTAGGCAACCCACTGCATCCTACTCCTTCTCAGCACTATGCATGGAAAAGGGTATTTACAGAAGACAGGTAGAACTACCAGGTCTCAGAATGTGGCTCCAGATGAGCCCTTGCAGCAGCACTGGAAGCCGGTTACAAATGGAGATACCAATAGATACCAATAGACATGTTAATGTGGTAGGGGGTAGTTCTTGGGTTTCATCCCCAGACAGAGAACTACAGGCAATGAAGGAATGCTGAGAATTGGAGAAGTACTCTTTCCCAGGGAAGAACACACCTGTCAGTTATCCAATATGAAATGGTCAGCCCTGAAAACATAAATATATCATATGGACTGAGTGGGTCCTGTGTGTGTGTGTGTGTGTGTGTGTGTGTGTGTATCTAATCTATCTGTCTATCTATCTATCTATCTATCTATCTATCTATCTATCTATCTATCTGCAGATATACATATAGATATGCAACATACATGACAAAACTTTTCCTGGGAGATGCAACACAGTCTACTTACCTCTGATAGGGGTCCTACAACCCCTGTGACCAACATATGAATACCAAAGTCCAACTTGGAGAAACAACAAATTTTATTGGGGTTACTTATAGGAGGAGTATTGGTGAGGGGTTACTTACAGGAGCAGAAATGACTCAAAGACAGCTACGTCACTAAAACCTACCTCTGCATTCACAAAATCAGGGAAACTGGAACATACTACATGGCCCACATGATGGCATGTCAAAGGATTAGAGAGTGTCCTTTCCAGGTGATTCCCTTGGTCTAAACCTCTTCCTGGTAGTGTGGCTGGTTTTGGCTTCTTCCAGGCAGTTGGTCTGGTATCAGAGTCTTTTTGCAGCTTGTCTTGTTTGAGGGTGACTCTCAGCATCTTTAGATCTTACTCTTGGATAGAGTGGGCCTAATGAATCTGGTCAGTTTCAGGGACTTCCTTAAGTGATTTGGAGTTGTTTACCTTCCTGCTGTAGGATGGAGTGATTCAATCTCAGAGGAAACCGCTAAACAACAATGTAACAAACAATTAAAGGCAAAGTAGTCTATACATTTGGGGGAGAGACTAGCTCCTGATGCCTACGGTTCAACAGTCAGCAATCGAAGAAGCTCCAGAAGACGGATCTTCGCCCAAATCCCCCCCTAGCAGGCTGAAATGCTAAGTCAAAAATGGCTCCCTGGCATTAGCTATTATCTTGGGCATCTGCTTAGCTGAAATAAAAACTAATATTGCAGCAACTGGGCTAAAAGCCTAGAGAGACCCTAGAAAAAAAGGATAATAGTTCTCCTTGGCTTACTACCCCTATATCTACCCTGAAGGGACCCTTACTCATTTTGATTTTTATTTTGGGGCCTTGTATTTTCAATTACTTAATGGCTTTCATAAAAAAAAAAAATGCTTAAACATTACACTAATGGTATTTTGATCCCATTATAAAAAGGTAAATCTATAAGATACAAGGGGTCATGTCTGGAAGACCCAAGATTGGGTCTTCAAATGATCATGGGAAAGGGGGAAATGAGAGACCAAAGTGACAGCTATCGTTAAAACCTAGAGTAGGTGCCTAGGGGCGGTAAAGTAGTTAGTAATGCCTTGAGGGGAGAGCTACCTCGCTGCATTCTTTCCCCACCCACTAGAGATACGGTTGCTAGGAAACTGGACCATCCCCCTAGGGAGGGACACTTGGTCATTAATGGCCTGGGAACCTTCCTATAGCCAATCGATTCAAAATGTAGCATTTTGACCAATAGATGCTTGCCAGGCAGGAATTGCCCCTGCCTTGGGTATGCTGGGAGGGACCAGAATCTATAAATCACCCAACTAACCTGGGCATGGGCGCTCAGCTTCCACCACTTCGGCGGTGGGGCTGTGTGGGCCCAAGCTGCAGCTTGTAATTTACAATAAAAAGACCCTCATGTGTTTTGCAAAAAAAAAAAAAAAAAAAAAAAAAAAAAAATTGGGGAAGAAAAAGGGCAGGATACATGGGAGGGGTTGGTGAGAGGAAAGGGAAGAAAATGACACAATTATAATCTAAAAAAAAAAAAACTGTATAATTTAAAAAATACAGATTTGTAAATCCAGCCCAGCCCTGCCCAATCAGGAGCTTTATAGAATTTAGAGAGAAAAACAAACAAACAAAAAAACAACATTATTCCTGAGTTTTGTCAAAGACAGTAAGATTTATTCTTAAAAGGCTACCACAGAGGGGCTTTGTTATTGGGAGGAAAGACTGGACTCAGCTCTGAATACAAGAGCAAGCAGAAACTGAGAGGTAAGGACTTGGGCAAGGTCAGAGAAATAGTGGGAGAAAATGTTTTGATTAAATGGATGGAAGGGTGAATCCTTTCAGAGGACCCTCTATAGTAGACTCCCATCCTGTTGCCTCTGTGTGACTGTGAAAGGGTTAGACTAACTTTGTAACCTGTATGTCTTCTAAAGCCTATAGTTTTGAGTTTTAGGTTCAGGTTAAGCTAAAGCCTCTTAGTACCTTTCCAGAGAATGGAAAAATGTGACCCTATCTATGAGGACAGATAGAAAAAAAGGCAAGCAAGCAATGACCTTCACTCAGCAAAAAGAAAAACTCCTGTCTTTGAGATAGCATTTCTTAGCAACAAACCTAGACTTCTTCTGAGTAGCTTTTGACCTCCAGCCAAAAGTCTGTAGCCCCTAATCTTCAAGGATGAGCTAACCACCCCCACCTTCAATTGCAGCTGCATCCACACTTGGCAGGACTGGCCAAGCTTGAGCACCTAAGACTAACCAATTATCTTACTTTATAGCTTCCTCATCCAATCATAAATTGCCAAGACTGCAACTTCAAATCTCCCGCAATTTTTCTTTAAAAACCTAAAGGCCTTTGTCTCCCGGTGCCACTCTTTGCTGACTGGCAGGCGTGATCCCATTGCGCAATGGTTAATAAACCTCTTGCTTTTGCAATGAGTCTTGGTCTGGGGGAGTTCCTGGGAAGGGCGAGATCTTGAACTCCTGAGCTGTGAGACCCCAGGTCTTACAACTGCTTCTGGTGTCTTGCCATGCAGGATGTTCAAGTAGATGCTGAGATTCAGGGCCAAACTTTGGGCAGAGTGCAGGGAGTCTTATGGAGGAATAGGGGTGGAATTAGAGGGACATGGAGGAGACAGGAGTCCCACAAGGAGGCCAACAAAACTAAAAGATCTGAGCTCAGGGGGTCCAGCAGAGACTGATGCACCAATGGAGGACCACACATGAAGAGGACCTAGAACCCCTGCTTAGGTGTGACCAAGTGGCAGCTCAGTCTCCATGTGGATCTCTGAGTGAGGGGATCAGGGGCTGTCTCTATCATGAACTCAGTTGATGGCTCTCCGATCACTCACCCCTGGTGATGCAGCCTTGCCAGGGCATGGAGGACGAGGATCCAAGCAGGCCTGATGAGACTTAACAAGCTATGGGCAGATGGCAATAGTAGAGAGCTCCCCCTTTCAGTGGACTAGGGAAAAGGGATGAGGGGAAGAGGGAGGGAGGGTGGGACTGGAAGAGTTAAGGGAGGGGGCTTCAATCGTGATATATAATGAATAAATTATGAAAAAAATAAAATTTAAAAAATGGATGGAAGGGAACTCTACAAAGCCAGGCTGGGGTGATGGGACAGCTTTTAGGGGGCAGTGGAAGCCGAGGAGCCTGACCAGGTATGGATGTGGAGGGCAATCAGAGATTGAGTGGGGAGGCTTTGAACTGAACTGATCTGGGCCCAATTCTAACTTAAACAGTCAATGGGAAGATAAACATGGAAGCCTCAGAGTCAGGACAGCTTTGGGAAATTTCAGGGGAGCCGGATTACAGTTCTGTGAAGGGCAGAAATCTTTGTCAGGTGGAGGGAGATAGGAAGTATGTTTTAACAAACGCTTCAACAGGATCCAACTTAGAAAAATACCGAAGGAGAAAACAGGCCCAGCTGGTGTTTTAACAGCATTAACGCACAGCTTGCTTGGAGTCTAGAGTGAAGTTTTTCCAATAAGGCCCATTTTCTCCTGCTGCCAAGTGGTTGCTTCTGGGAAGGTCCTCGGAGTCAGTGAGTTTTTTGTGTTTTAGGGAAGTTCTGTACACCTTTCCTAATTCAGACGTAACACCTGGGCCAGAACGCTCTTTTCTGTAATCAGCAAGACATGCTTATTTGCTGCAACTTTGACCCACTCTCACCACAACTGACCTTGGATTTCCCTTGTTAGTCCTTTGCTGTGGCTTCCTTACTTTGTGAGTTAAAATGCAAGCAAGATGTTGACAACTGAACTGTATCAAACAAACTTGTTGCTTTCAAACCAGAAATGTTCTATTATTCGGTAGTAGTTAGGTAAGAAGTGTTAATTACAGAGAAATCCAAAATTCTGCTAACAAAATTCTATCCTAAATTCAATGCCCGTTATGTTTCCAGCGCTCTGACAGATAACGTTAGTAGTTGCTTCCTTTTATGCCTTTCACCTCCCTAGTCTGTAGAGCTCGCTCTGACTTAAGAAGGCTGAAGACTGTTTCAGCGGGAATGCAATCAGTGGGTGTGTAATGAGGTAGGGATAGAATGAGATAAGGAATAAAAGATAAGAAGGAAAGCCAATAGGGAAGCTAGGAAGTTTTAAGTTAACTCCAGAAATCTAAAATAGAACTTTCCAACATTTACAGATATGTGGAACTCTTTAATAAAGAGCTAACCTTGTGGCTGAAGGCTGTGGGCACAGCTTGGGCAGGGCCAGAACAGCCATATTTACAGAGCTCAGGAGTTCTGAAGCCTTGGGGGCATCCAGAGCAGGACCAGAGCCTGAGAGGCTGTAAAGAAAATGGCCCAGCCAGGGTACCAGACTCTATCAGAGCTAATTGTGTGTGTGTGTGAAAATGGCTGCCATACCTTGACCTACTTTTCTAAATAGAATGGTTGCATGGCCAAGGGAGTAGAGCACAGTTTTCCTAAAAACTTTTTAAAAGACCAGAGATGATATCTGAACTCACGTATGAGTCTTACAAAAATCAGTTCTCTTTACTTGTACAGGAGTTGTGCTTCAAAGATAAATATCTGAAAGTTTAGAGGTCAACGATATTTAAGATCTAGTCATCGCAGTGGAAAGGGGAAATCCCAGGATGCATCACCAGAGGGAAGCATGCTGTTTGCTCACCTAAGCATGACGGTCCACGGGAGCTGTTGGCCCTCTCTCACCCCATACCTCTCACTCCCTGCCACTCTGTAAGCAATATTCTTCCACAAGAAAGCAGCTGGGGGATGTCGGGAATGGGGGAAGAGTAAATGTTCTGGAACATTGATTCTTCTGTTTTAAAAAGTTTGCATAAAGTCTGAGGGTGGAGAGAGAGGGGGCGGGGAAGAAGAAAATGGGGGACCAATTTGAAGATGAGATGACCTCCTGAATGATTAACCCAGAGACATCTGACTTAACTGGTAGGAGCTAGAGAACTCATCTGGACAGTGATGGTCTACGGCAGCTGGAATTCTGGTTTTGTTCTGTTTATTTAAAAAAAAAAAAGATTATGTGGTTCATGCTCTTCGAAGAGATGATATTTGGTAGATACCCAAATGTGACAGGTGTTTATTTTGTACAATGCTGGGATAATTTGTCATGTGAAGTGGCCCTGAAAAATAACAAACCAAAAAAAAAAAAAATGGCCTTGATTAAACTTTTAAACCAAATATTTGTGACTTGAACAATTAGTAGAAGACCAGCACCTGGTATTTTGCAGATGGCGTGTCAAGAAAATGGATAGTCATGGGCTCATTGACATTTATTGAACCCGTTACCCCATTGCAAACAGTAACCTAACCTCCCTCTGTTGATTGAAACCTGAAGGCAGAACGGAGGGTAAATTCTCTGCCCCGAACTAGAGGTTGATTGGACTGGTTAGATGAGAACACAGTGTACAGGGACATTTGACCTTTGGGGCATTGCCACAGCCTTCCTTCAAATGCCAACCCCTGCTTTCTGTGATTAACACTGGGGAGAATCTGTGACTTTAAGGATGTGATATTGCTTTCATAAATGCTATTTACCACATAATTTATTCATGGGTGATACACTGTGCGGCGGCTGCAATTGGGATGGAACAGTTGGACCTGGCCACGCTGGAGCAGTTAGTGCTCCATTCATGTGTGGGGCGAAGGACGAAGCGCAGGCAAACTCGTTAACAGGGGAGACTACTGGTGCAGAAGTGGTAGCTAACTCTGGAAGCTTCTAGAATAGATGACCTGCTGCTTCTCTACTGTATGTCTTCTCATATAGGAGGGGAGTTTGAGGATACAGGAAGAAAGGGCGTAAGGCAGGCCATCTTACGAAGAGAACTGATCTCTCATCTGAAAGGGAATAACGTTAGATTATGAGGGTTTCAGAGAGAACCTGGCACACGGATTTTCTGCGTATGCAAATCTTTCCTCATGCATTTGAACAGTGCATCAAAACCTTTTCAGTGAAGACCTTTACTGTTGTCTCTTATCCGCCTATGGAGAAAACCTGTACGCATTATCACCTCAACGGTAATTTTATCTTATGTAACACATAAAGAGATTTATTGGCAAAACAGCTCACAGGGGTGTTCTGTCAGAACAATGAAGACCATCTGTGCTGGCTTCTTCCTCTCCTCTTTTGTTCTGGAAAATTGCATTAGTGCTCTCCAACTTTCAGCGAGAAAAGCAATTTTGTAAATGGTACACTCAGATGCTCTGATGAAGTTATAACTGATAAAGGTGCCAAGATGAAGATGCTGTGGTGAAAAATGGGGCACATCAAAGAAAACTGATTCGTAATCATAAAATGTGGACAAGATGGAATGAAGTGTGTGCACCAGGGGGAGGGGGGTAAAGGTGGGGGGCTGTGCTTGCAACTTGCAGGTTTGTCCGAAGCCTGAGGAAACCCTGGCTTGTCAGGGGATATGAATGTGTCAGCCGCTTGCTCAATGTCAAGTTAGTCAGGAGGCTCAGTTTCCTTTTAAACTTCAAGCATTGACTCTTAGCTCCATTACATCTTCCTTGGTAAGATGAACTTTCATTTTAAACTACTTGAGCTTTTTTTCTTTCTTTCTTTCTTTCTTTCTTTCTTTCTTTCTTTCTTTCTTTCTTCCTTCCTTCCTTCCTTCCTTCCTTCCTTCCTTCCTTCCTTCCTT
>NW_026586662.1:2094712-2149860 GCF_907164565.1 Psammomys obesus
CTTTCTTTCTTTCTTTCTTTCTTTCTTTCTTTCTTTCTTTCTTTCTTTCTTATGTCTCTTTCCCCAGGGAACTGGGCCTGAGCAGAATCTTAAACCTGTATGTACTGTTGATTTAAAAGCAACTTGATAGAGATCTTTAATATAAAATTCCTACCACTTTTCAGATAATAGTACCAAGCAGGATTTGGGCCTGGCTTCTGTGCCCCTTTATCTCACAGCTCTCCCTGACAGGAACAGTGATTATCTCCCAAGCCAGCTAAGCAACTGCTTCTCCTTTCTTGCTGGAGATTCTTCACAGGTATGACTCACAGGCCAGGAGTGCTCTTTTTCTCTTTCTGCCAAGCCATTTTCGTTTTCCTCAGTGCAAAAAAAAAAAAAAAAAAAAAAGAAAGAAAATCAAATCGCTTCCCTAAGATTGTCTAGCACAGCTCCCCAATTTATTACCACACTAGAATGCCCTTTCCAGTAGCTGTTTAAGCAAGATCCCTGCAAATCTCCCCATGACATAATGCCTACCACCTTTAGATGGACACCTTTTTAAATCTCTTCACATTCGTAGGTGAGATCACAAAATATAATCTCGAGGAACAGGGTGAATAAATAGCCAGATCTGACACTCTAGAAGCTATAGCTATTATGTATGATTTGGGGGAGGGAATGTGAATGTGGGAAGGTATACTAAACAAGGATTTAGATTGAAATCACATGATGAAAGACAGATACAAGACCAGTGCCGGTAAGAGGCAGGAATGAGACTTTGAACACAACTGTAAAGCTCAGACTCTTTCAAGGTAACACTCAGTAAAAGGGTGACTAGAGAATAAACCTGCTCACCCCCACAGGGGAAGATTTTCTAGCTAAGCCTGGCTGCTGTTGGCCAGTGCCTCTGTTAGAGAGTTTTTGATATAACAGGCTTGTCATCTCAAGCGTCTGCATCTCAAATATATCATATTCAGTATAATACATGAACCCATAAATTGAGAATCAACATGAGACACAATCACAGGCCAGTGAAATTTGGGAGCAACCAAGAAAGCAAACACACAGGTCAGCCCAAAGAGATTTCTCAAAGAATTGGACACTCTGAAGATGAGATCACAATATAAAGTTACATAATGTTCAAGAAAATAATTCAGTCTGAACTAGGAGTATTAGAGACTGTAAACTAGTATTTAGATCAAAATGGTGAGAGGTTTAGTTGTTATATTGGGTATTAAACACTAAAAGAAATTTGTTAAAGAACAAATCAAAAGACTGAGCAGAACCTCTACCAACTGAAAATGTAAACATTGAAATAAAAGCACATTAAGTAGAATCCTAGAATTAGCTGAAAAGTGAATTAGCAAAGTGGAAGATCAATCTGAAGAAATTTGGAATGTGACGCACATCAATAATGTGAGAGATAATATGAGACATCAAAATCATAAAGAATGCATATATGTTATAACATATATGTCTAATGTGATCTGCAAAATAAAATAGAATTGCCCTCAGTCATGTTTGTAGTGCTGGTTGATTTTTGAGATAAGACCGCTCTCTGTAACCTAACTCAGACTTGAATTTATTATGTAGCCACATTTGACCCTAAGTTTTTCACCTTCTTGGCTCAGTCTCCTGAAGTGCTGGGATTACAGCACTTCAGAGGCTGTGAAGTACTACACCTCGCTAGAAAAACCCCTTAAAAACATAGCACACATTGTATTTGCTCTTAGTATCCATCCACCCACAGGTGATCCTTCCATTTCTTATGCCCACTTGAAAATTATTCAAATATATCTTTGTGCTTGGGCACTGTGCATTGTATTAACACTATGTACATAGATTAAAAAAATTAATCACGTGTGTACACGAGCAATAACTCTTAAAAGTGAGGAACTGGTGTTTGTTTGTGGTCTCAATCAAGATCCCACCAAAAGTTTCCACAGTATAAGTTCTAAACACTAACATTAACGACAGAGAGGCCAAAAGAAAGGGCAAGGACCTTTCACCTGGTTCAGTGTGCTAGTTTCTGCATTAGTTACTTTTTCTGTTTCAGTGACGCGACACAACAACACCCTGACAAAGGGGACTTGAGGTGGAGAGGGCTTATTTGGGTTTACAGTCCATTGTGGTGGAGACACCATGACAGCAGGTGCTTGAAGCAGCTGATCACATGATATCCACAGCCAGGAAGCAGGGAGTCAGGGATGCTGGTGCTCAGCTCCCTTCTTCCTGTTTTTTATTTATTCCACGATCCAACCTCATTGGCAGGTTGCAGCCCACAGTTAACAGGTAGGGTTTCCCTCCTCTGTTAACCTAACCTAGATTTTCTCTCACATGTGTTTATAAAAGCTTGTTTTCTAGGTGATTCTAAATCCTGTAGACAATAAATAGTAACTATTGAGGTTTCTTTCCTTTTTGTGGTGACCAAGAAACCTGAGAAGAAGCAATTTAAGGAAGAAAGAATTTCTTTTGGCTCACAGAGGGTACAGCCCCGTTACTGCAGGAAGGTCGTGGGAGCAGGAAGCTGAGGTCGTTGTATCTGCATTCAGGAAGCAGAGAGATGAATGATTGTGCTCACCTCACTTTCTTTTTTTTTTTTTCCATTCAGTCTGGGTCCCCAGTTCACAGAATGGTGTCACCCACTTTGAAGGTACATCATCCCTGCTCAGTGAAAGCTTTTGGAAATCACCCCCATAGACACACTCAGAGGTATGTTTCCATGGTGATTTTTAAACCCTAGCAAATTGGCAATAAAAAATAATCATCACAATTTCATACATGTCAACTTGACCCTGAAAGCCATCACTTTAAATGACAATGTTCTACTCCTGTTCCACTGAAAGTCTTATTTTCTTCTGATAATGCAAAGTGCGTTTGGTCCATTTCTAAAACTCCCCATTGTCGTTAACACCATTCAAAAGTTCAAAATCTCTTGGAAATCCAGGCATCTCTTAACTGAGAGCCCCTGCAAAATAAAAGCTCATTAATATTTTTAATACACAGTTGTGCAGATTGAACATATTTTTGGGTCTCATTCAAAGTAGGCAGATTTTATACTCCCAAATAAAATTTTCACACACACAGCCACACACCCTTCAAAATACAAAGATCTCACCAAGAACTGTATTTTAGAAGATGTTAGCTCTCACCTGCTCTCAACCTGCAGCTGTCAGTGTTTCTTATTTCACTGAAGATATTGTAGCTTTTTTTCAATCTTTGAGGAAGTTGGCTTCTTGATCCAAGTTATTACCTGCTATTAAATTATTATTAAAAATTCATTGGGCCTGTATCCTCGATCACATGAACCCTGGAGAACATAGGTCCCATCTCTTGACTTGCCTTGGTCTAATGTGACCCTTTAGAGAAACTTCCACATTTTGCTCTTTGGTTTATGCTATTATCAGTGTGATAGCTAGTGAGGTGTCTGCCTGAATATCCTGAGAACTAATGCAGAGGTTGGGGTGGTAGTGTAGCCCAAGGCAGGAAAGCAAAGATATGTTGTTCTACCAGGGGAAGCTAATGGTGGTTGGGGGGTTTCTGTTTGCTGGTATTGAAACAATTCATGGGCCAAGAAACCTGTTACCAGGTGCCAGTAGCTTCCCTAAGTTACTCTGCTCAAAGTATTACATCTGGAACAGCAGCTTTGCTGGAGTCATCAAAACAAGAGTTACAAAAATCCATTATTCCTGCCTGAGAGTCATGTGTGTTAGGATCACAATCCTGCCATTTTTTTTTCTCATTTTCATTTTTTTTTATTATTTTTTATTAATTACACTTTATTCATTTTGTATCCCCCCATAAGCCCATCCCTCCTCCCCTCCCGATCCCATCCTCCCTCCCCTTTCTGCATGCATGTCCCTCCCCAAGTCCACTGATAGGGGAGGTTCTCCTCTCCTTTCTGATCTTAGTCTATCAGTTCTCATCAAAAGTGGCTGCATTGTCCTCTACTGTGGCCTGGTAGGGCTGCTCCCCCCTCAGGGGGAGGTGATCAAAGAGCAGGCCAATCAGATTATGTCAGAGACAGTCCCACTTCCCATTACTAGGTAACCCACTTGGACACTGACCTGCCATGGGCAACATCTGTGCAGGGGTTCTAGGTTATCTCCATGAATAGTCCTTGGTTGGAGTATGAGTCTCTGGGAAGTTCCCTGTGTTCAAATTTTCTTGTTCTGTTGCTCTCCTTGTGGAGTTCCTATCCTCTCCAGCTCTTACTATTTCCCACTTCTTACATAAAATTCCATTCACTCTGCCCCACAGTGGCCATCAGGCTCAGCATCTGCTTTGATAGTCTGCAGGGCAGAGGCTTTCAGAGGCCCTCTGTGGTAGGTTCCTAGTTTGTTTCCTGTTTTCTTCTTCTGGCTTTCAGAGGCCCTCTGTAGCAGGTTTCTAGGTTGTTTCCTGCCTTTGATGAAAACAGTAACCTGTTCTTTTCCTTGAAGAATAATGTTATCCATAATTTACCTTTCTATATGAAGGGACACACAGGAATAGTGTAGACTATTTTTAATGAATACAGCTCTTCCTCTATGAACTGGGAGCCTAATGAATTTCTTGGCTGCTAGAATATGTTCATTGTTGTTAAAACCTGGGGAAATAAGCATGACACAGCTGTCTGTATGAGACTCAGGTGAAAATTTTCTGTTTGACTCTGGCTCTGGGTATACTATGGATTAAATACATACATGTCATGGGTTAGGAAAAGGATCTTCTCTTTGGGGAAAAGAGCTTCAAACATATAGTATGTTTTTATTTATTTGAATTGACTTTCGGCTCATAAACATAAAAATCAATGCATGTTTTTGGGATATCTTGTAATGTTTCTGTACATGTATATATTGTGAAAATGTTAAAATTGGGTTAAACATATCCATCTACTCAAATATTTATCATTTGTTTATGGTAAAATTTTTCAAAGTTTCACATAGTTGGTATGCTTGAGAGGCTTAAGTGAGGAATGAAAAAATCTCCAAAGAGCTAAGACAAAAGAATAAACTGAAAGAAAAGAAAGAAAGAAAAGCAGTGAGAATTTGAGCACATAATACTCATCAGTACACAAGAAAGGAGGAATTCCAGCAAAGGCGGACCAAAATTCAAAGGTATGGCAAAGCCACCCAGACAGCGTAGGTGAGGGCCCCAGCAGTCACAGAGATGGGAGGCCTGGGCTAGCCTGGAGAAGTCGAGTGTGCTCACTACCCCTTGAGAAGAAGGGATTAACAGACATTCTTAGGAGCTTTTGAAGGTTGAACCTAAGGAAAAAACAAAACAAGAAGATTAGACTCTTTAACTTTACTTTCTGGAAATTTTTTGAAAGTCTCACTTGTGTGATCCAAGCTGAATTCAAACTCTCAGTGCCCCTACCCCAGCCTCCTGAGTGCTGGGATGACAGAAATGTATCACCGCCTACATCTTCTACAAGGAAGGCCTTAAAAGTGAATGATAGAAAGGAGAAGCTTGTAAAGAGGACTAGGCCTAGGGAGATGGCTCAGTGGTTAACTGATCCACACGGGAGGACCTGAGTTCAGATGTAACAGAACACATGTAACAAGCCGAGGCTCCATATGCCCAAACAGTTGCAAGTACCCACAGTTGTGTGTGTGTGTATGTATGTGTGTATGCACATGAACACAAGTGTGTGTATACACACGTGTACGAATAAGTCTTTTGAAAAAGAGATTATATGAAGTGGATAGGAAAGAAAAAAGTGGTAGAAGGACAGGGGAGAGATGAAGGTGGATTTGATTCAAACACCGCATTACATGTATGTATGAATATTGAGTAAAATATTTAAAAATCTAAACTAACATTATTTGCACAAAATATGTTTATTTTGTGAGAGAAAGCAAAGCCGATATTATATGTGTTGGGAGGAAAGCCAAATTTCAAATTAAAGTGTCTTCAGACCATTGTACCGTCTGCTAACTACAGACACTGCGCTATGGACATGCAGACAGTAAAATTTCAGAATAACATCTCAGATAATAGAATTAACTAGGATGCCTCTTCAAAGGAAATGTAAATACCCAAAAGAGTGGATATTTCCAATTTGATTTTACAATAGCATTGTCTATAGTGCCTTCAAAGGCAGCCAGTGTGGATCTTGGCATTTGATACAGACCATCAAAAACAAAAACATTGTTTTTCACAGCCAGAAATTATATATTGTTTTAATTCCTAATTAAAGCCAGATTTTGTTCTTTCTTCCAAAGTGATAACGATCCCATTAATTCCCTCGTAGTTCTTTTCACAAAATTATAATTATAAATTAAAACTAATTTTTATTTCTTATGAAAAGTGTCACTTGGTTTTATTGAATTTTGTTTAGTTTCCAGTGTACTTATTTATTTAGTTTAGCTCAGAATAGATCAAAAGAGCAGTTATATTATATATCTTAATACAATTAAACATAAAATTAAATTTTTATTGCAAATTCATCACTTACTGAGAGTTAGTTCTGCTTCATTTAATTAGTTTATGTGTGTAAATGTTGCTAGAGAAACAAGATTCAGCAGTAATTATACTTCTGGCTTTTTGAGAATGATGTTCATGCCGAGAACATTGTTCACTCAAGTAGATGGGAGTGGAGGGCCATCCTGGTGAAACGTCTTTTACTCGCTGGTTTCCAAGTAGGGAGGCAGCTAATCCCTCCTTTAAAAGCTGTGGTGAAAGACAGGAAACGCATTAACGTTCCATTGCAACAGCTTCATGAAAGATTTGTTTTCTTTTTACATTACGCGCACATGTAATGTGACTGTGGGTGGGTATGTGCGTGTTGATGGAGTGCACCAAGAGGCCAGGGGTTTCAAACACACCAGAGCTGGAGTCCAAGGCTGCTTTGAGCTACCTGACATAGATTTTGAGGACTAGACTTTTATCCTTTGGAAGAGCAGTCCACGATCTTAACCACTGAGCCATCTCTCCAGCCTCACTCATTAACAGAAATATGCACAACATAAACTTTCCATTGTGACTATTTTAAGTATACAGTTCAGTGCCAATAAGGACTTTTATGCTGTGCAAACATTACCATTATTCATCTCAAAAACGTTCCATCTTCCTGAGCTGACACTGTACACCCATTATAGTCTAATTCCTCCTTCCCCATCTCAGCCTCCAAAATCTCACCATTGTGTTTACTAGCTCTGTGATCTAACTACTCTAGATACCTCATATACATAGAAACATATAATAACTAGTACTTTGTGACTTGCTTATTTCACTTAGCATGATGTCTTGCAGCATAATATAATCTATGTTGTAGCATGTGTCAATATTTTTTCCTTTTATGTGTGTGTGTATATATATATATATATATATATATACATATAAACACACAATGGACTAATATTTAGTCTTTAAAACACACACAGATATATACATATGTTGAATGCATATATACATTGTGGTTCGTTGATGGATCTTGGATGGCTTCTATCTTTCATTTATTGTGAGTAACTTAATCTGTATTTAATAGAATAAATGGTAGTTATAATAGTCAACTCCAAACTTCTGCTTCTTTTTTTTAATTATTTATTAATTACACTTTATTCACTTTGTATCCCCCCTGTGGTTCCCTCCCTCCTCCTGTCCCAGTCCCTCCCTTCCTCCACCCTCTGCATGCATGCCCCTCCCCAAGTCCACTGATAGGGGAGGTCTTCTTTTCCTTCCTTCTGATCCTAGGCAATTAGGTCTCATCAGGAGTGGCTGCAGTGTCTTCTTCTATGGCCTGGTAATGCTGCTTCCCCCTCAGGGGGAGGTAATTAAAGAGCAGGCCAATCAGTTCATGTCAGAGACAGTTCCCGTTCCCATTACTATGGAACCCACTTTGATACTGAACTGCCATGGGCTACATCTGTGCAGGGGTCTTAGGTTATCTCCATACATGGTCCTTGGTTGGAATAGCAGTCTCAGGAAAGACCCCTGTGCTCAGATTTTTTGGTTCTGTTGCTCTCCTTGTGGAGTTCCTGTCTTCTCCAGATCTTGCTATTTCCCACTTCTTTCCTAAGATTCCCTGCATTCTGCCCAAAGGTTGCCCATAAGTCTCAGCATCTGCAAAAATTAAAGACAACACAAACGGAGGAAATCAGAAACTTCTGCTTCTTGTGTGATTCCCAGCCGAGTAAATTTCTTTTAGTTCCTAGTGGGAAAAAATGTGCAAAGTAGTAAGCAAGAAGGATTCCTGACATCTAAAAACAAGTTATTAAAGACTTCAAACTCTTATTCTCTCCTATTTTCTATTCTGTGTTGAATGTCTAGGAATTATCTGTGGGGAGCAAAGTTAACTGGCCATGTCTTTAAGATGCTGGATTATAACCTCCTGAATAGTAGAGTAAAACCCATCATCTCCCAAATGATGGGAGATTTTCACAAAGCTAAAAAGCCCTTTGGCCAGCAACACTTTGTTTTCTAAGGGTATTCTCACATTTCCAGGAAGCCAGAGCTACATTTTATTGAAACAAACAAATAAAACATACATTTACAAATTCATAGTTCTATAGGTCAAAAGTCTGGGAAGATTTCAGCCAGTTATTTCCTATGTTTAAGGTCCTATGGAGTTGTGGTCAGGGAGCTAATATTACCCAGAAGATGTGTGAAATAATCTACTGAAAGAGTCTAGTTCACTGCAGATGTAACATGGATATTCCCGTTTGCTTGTTGATGTCAGCTAGGAATCATTCTTTGATCCTAGAGGCTGCTTGCCTTCTTGTTGCATAGCTCTCTCTGTCTTTAAATTGGCAGTGGTACAGTGAGTCCTAACTGTGATTTAAATATATACATGTTTTACTCTTCTGCTGTTGGTTGAAGAAAGTGCTTAGCCCAGATTTTGAGGGCTTGTGTGCTTCCCTCAGTCCCTTCCCCCAGATCGGTTTCTACTTAAGATCAATTATGCAATAAAACATAATAGGATCCTAGGAATGATGGGTAATCTCATTACCAGGTGTTCGGGTTAGAGCAGAAAGTTCCACCCTATGGATTCATCCCCTTCAACCAATTCCCATCCCTATGCAGTACAAAATAGATTCATTCAAGGTTCCCCAACATGCCAGAGTACCATCTTAAAGCTGAGGAATCTGCTGACCTGGCTGGTATAGTGTGGACCCATTCAGGCTTTGGGAGCCATGGAGTAGGACAATTAGAACATTAGGGTGACAGATGCTTTCCCACTCACAACCAAGACAAGTATATGTGACACCAGATATACAGGTGCACAAAGCAGGCATACACATCAAACACTGACTGATACTAAACCGTAAAACTATATTTTAACACAGTTCATCGGTGTGCATATACTTTATTACGTATTGAGCACAAAAAGCAAACTTGCATACTGCACTAGTTAGTTTTTGTCAGTTTGACACAAACTAGAGTCACCTGGGTGGGAGGAGGGAACCTCGGTTGAAGAACTGCCTGACTAATTAATTTAGTTAATTAAAATAAATATTTTTCAAATTTTAATTAGTTTCGATACTTACAAATATTAAATTTTAATAACTTGTTTTAGAAGACGGGTCTCCATTAGAACAACCTTCTGAAGAACCCCAGTGCCCAGATTGGCCTGTCTACACGACTGCAGGGCATTTTCTTATTTGCTAATTAGTATAGGAGGGCCTAGCCTATAATGGCGGTGCCACCCCTGGGCATGTGGTCCCAGGTTGTATGTGTGTATATTTTACAGTTTTGATTGTATCTAAAACCATCTTATGTTGAAGATCACTTCGACATCCAGCTGCGGGCAAACTGAGTCAGGGTGTAGATCCATGGCTGCGGGCTGGTGGCCCAACAGACTTTTTTCTGAGGGTAAATTTTCCAGGCCTGGAACTGATGGTGGCAAACTGAGGGGCCAGAATTAAACTGCTGGAGTAGGCCAATGCTGGTAGCTTCCTGGCATAGGCTTATACCTACTATGGTAAGCATCAGCTAAGGCTGTTTGTTCTAACATTGGATTTCCACTGGTAGTGGCAAAGCATCTAAAAAAGAAAAGGAAGAAGGAGAGAAGAAGGTGAAACACACACACACACACAGACACACACACACTTAAACCTGATGATGAAGTAAGACAGACTCCAGCAGGTAGGTTCCAACAAGCTTCTTTTCTTTAGTTGACTTCTCTTCATTTAGCTTCTTTTACAGGCTGTGGGCATCCCCAGCAAAGGGCCATTAGGGCTCACAGCCTGGGGCAGCTTCCACCAATGTGACTATGGAGAGTATGTGACCTGACTTTGGAGAGTCAGCCCAGAGACGAACCACCAATGGCGGTCTTGGAGAGGGTGTGGAGGAAACTGATGGGTCGTCCAAAGCTCTTTAACACGCTCTCTCTCTCTCTCCCGGAATAAATGAGCCTGCAGATGCTCACCCTTGTTTTGCATTCTCCAGACTCCCAGTGTCTGTGTGATGACTCTGCGCCTCTCACCCGTTGGACTGGACCCACTGTCCTCACCCACGGGATGGACCCTTGGGAGGAGGACCAACAACAGGCATCTTTTACTTTACACATATACATACATACACACATACATGCATGCACATTCATATATTGGATGGATGGAGCAAACCCCAGAGAGCGAGCTTCATGCCAACCTTGCATACATACAGCTACATACATGTTGGTGGATGCGACAGACTCCAAAAAGTGAGGTCCAGACCACCGTACATACATGCATCCTGATGGATGGAACAAACTCCGAAGAGCGAGTTCCAAACCACACTTTCACTCCTTTTCCCTAAGCTAATGTATCCCAGCAAAATCTTTCAAGTAGTGTAAAAATCACAAAGCATTTTCTTAAGGTGAATGATTACAATGAGTATACATCAAAAAAACATGTTCCCCAATACCTTCACATGATCAAATATTTTACGTATTATGGGTGGAAAACAAATGTGAAAAACAAGTTATTTCCAAGAATCCATATGCATTTGTAACCAAGCAACTGGTTTATATATTAGCAAGGAGAGCAAGCAAGGAAATTTCTCAGCCAGCTTTTTCTTTACTGACAGGCTGCAGTTTGCGGTCACAAAGAAAGAATCAATTGTCTTAAAAAGTAATCTTGTAAAAGTCTTGTAAGAATCACAAATCTAAACTTTTATATAAAAATAATCAGCCACTTTAAATCAGCTTCTTTAAATCTTTAAGGTGCACATCTACTCATTAATAATTTTTATTAAATCATAACAGGAAGCTGAGGGCAAAAATGGGTCCAAGAAATTATTCACCTTGAAGCCCAGCTTCAGTGAGAGACACATGAGCTAGTGCTAATTGGGTTATTGTTCTCGCTCACCAACCTCAACAAGTCCCTGACTTTACTATTAAGAATGTACTTTCCTACAGATGGGATGCGCATTGAACATTGACAGGAGTCTACTGAGCGCATTTTGAAAGACTCTAACTAGCAGTGTTTTCAAAGCAAAGACTCATGACCAAACCTTTGGCAGAGTACAGGGAATCATAAGAAAGAAGGGGAGTTAGTCTGATGAGGAAAGGATAGGAGCTCCACAAGGACCAAATATATCTGGGCACAGGGCCTTTTCTGAGACTGACATGCATGCAACCAAGGAGCATGTATGAATGTAACCTAGAACCTCTGCTCAGATGTAGCCTGTGGTAGCTCAGTAACCAATTGGTTTCCCATAGTGAGGGGAACAAGGACTATTTCTAACAGGAACTCAATGGCTGGCTCTTTGGCCTCCCCACCCCCCAAGGGAGGAGCAGTCCTGTTAGGCCACAGAGGAGAGCTTTGCAGCCAGTCCTGAAGATACCTGATAAAACAGGATCCGATGAATGGGGAGGAGGTCCCCCTATCAGTGGACTTGGCAAGGGGCAGGGTGGAGATGAGGGAGGGAGGGACTGGGAGGGAATGAGGGATCGGGACACAGCTGGGATACAGAGTTAATAAAATGTAACTAATAAGAAAAAAAAAAAAAAAGAATGTACTTTCCTGAACTTCAAACTGTTGTCTAAGATTTTCTACATCAGAGCTACTAGCAAAAACATCTTTACCTAGCTTTATCTAACGATCTGTTTTTCCAAAGTCTTTCTAAGGATAGTGGTGGTTGCTAACAATTTACATCTGTAGCTTCTTTTCAAGGGTGGTAGTTAGATCATTAATCTGCTCCAGCAGCAATGCCTGAATGAGATCAAGCATTGTTAACTGTAGGTTCCAGATATACTGCTCAGTGAGGGGGCTGGAAGCCCTCTTAGAGTTTTCATGTACCTCATATATTGTGAGGGATGTGGTGAGGACAAGGGCCACAAGCAGAGCTATGCTCCCTAACAGCAGGGAGTACTCAGGACACCTAGTTCTTGGTGCTGGGCCTCTCCAAAATGAACTCGTTGTGATCTTGTTAACCAGTGAGCCACATTCCACGAATTCTAGAGCTGTTTTGCTGTTGCTCCTGCAGGGCCCCTGACAATTTTACGTTTTCTTGCCTACACTATTCCAATCTGGTTTACGATAGCTCTTTTATCATTGCCCCTCCGTTGGCTTACCTTCATAAATATGAATTTTTAGGGTTTTTATTATCTAAGACTTTTAGTTAGCATATAAAGTAAAACGTTTCATTATGACATTTTAAAAGATACCTGCCATTGTGTTTGCTCTCCACTGAGGTTTTCTAACCCTCCTTCCTTCCTTCCTCCTGCTGAACATTTTCTTCCCTCCAAACAGAACCCCCAAATACATCATATACATATAGATCATACACACACACTTACGTACATGTCATATACACATACACAGACATGTACACCATAAACATACACATACATGCACGCACATACATGCACATCATAGGCATTCCCCATGTGAGAGGGAAGGTGGTAGTTTGCCTTTCCTTCCCTCTTGTTGTTCCCCCTCTCAGCTGTTGGGTTTTTGTTATTCGGGGGGGGGTGGGTCTGAGTACTTACTTTCTGGTTTTGGTACAGCAAGGTGATTTTGGGCTTATTATCATGGTTCTTGTTCTAGGATCCACTACATTGTAAGGGATTTTGGTCTATTTACGAAGAAGTGTACCAGAAAGGGAGATCTAGGTGTTAGGTGTGTGCCTTAATACAGGGTGTCCCTGTTTCTAGACCCTGTCAGCAACACAGCAAGGAAATAATTAATAAATAAATGCTAACTTACATACATGTATGGATATCTTTGTACATATTATATGTAATATTTATGTAGGTAAGCACATACAATCTATTTTATGGTAAATATGAGTTTGCATGATATATTTGCTCATTCATGGTCATATTAAACGCTGTAGCCTCTTCCCCTTGTCTGTCTGTAACCTCCCACTTGAACAGCGAGAAGCCTGGCTCACGTTGTCTGCCACCCACGTACGAAGTGGTTAGTTCCAGTATACATGTGTAGCAGAATCAGAACTGTTGGCCCGTATTCTCCTGGAAACAACATCAAATAGAGCATAGTAGTTCTAGGAAGCATATTCCATTTTACACGCCCATCTCTGAGCTTATCTAGTACTGATAGTGCCCATTCAATTCAGTCATGGCATTACCTCATTTGTAAAGCCAGTAGATTCTATTCTATCCAATGGCCAAAGAGCGGGCTCCTACATGGAAAAGAACTTTTTGTACAGCAGGAAAACAGTGGTCATGGAGGTGGCATAAATAGTTTCAAACAATACTGATGATTCTCTTTCCTAACCCTTTATTCCCGAGTTAAAAAAAAAAAAAAATGAGCTGGGACTGTTTCCTGGAGCCTGTTAAATTTAGAGAGCACAATTTTAGAGGAATAAGTGTTAGCTAGGGTGAACAGTGGAAAGAACTTTCTGTGAATATCTAGCAGAGCCTGTTTGCCAAGGTTCAGCGGAAAACTTTGGGAAGGAGAAGGCAGTGAATCTTGAGTCTCGGAATGGGAAAAGGAAGCAGACAGCCATACTGGGCCATGGGTGGAGGTCACAAGTGATAAGGCTTGCTTCTGTTTGGGGCTATGGCTGGGGAAAAAGAACGCAGGCCTCAAGGCTTGAACAGAACTCTGGAATAAAGTGCCCTTGTGCTGGTACAATTAAGGGTTCAAAGTGGAGTTCCTGGCTAGCATCCTACTGTGAGAGGAAGCCTGTTACAGATCAAGTAGTAGTAGAGGGGTCTAAGAGGTGGCTCAGCAGTTAAAAGCAATACTGTTTTTGCAGAGGATCCAGGTTTAGTTCCCAAAACAAATGTCAGAGAGCTCAACACTGCCTATAGCTCCAGGTCTAGGGGGATCCTGTGCCTCTGGTCTCTGCAGTCACCTGCTCTCTTGTGCTCATGTCTGCTTGCAAACACATACACATAATTAAAAATAAAAGAACCCTCTAGGGGGGAAAAAAGCTAGAACAGAGTAATGAATGATACAGGCAAAAGTACAGGCTGAATATATTTACAAACAGTACCCATAAGCCTTTCATAAATACCCACTTACCTAAAACAATTGGTTTATTAATAAAAATGTTAGTTACTATACTTGTGGCTATGACAAAATACATGAAAAAAAAAAAAAGAACAAGGGAAGAAGGGTTTCTTTTGGATCACAGTTTAAGGGTCTAGTCTACCATGATAGAGAAGGCCTGCTGCTGAAGCATGAGGTGGCTTGTCCCATTGCATCTGCAGGAAGCAGAGAGTGATAGACACTGACGCTCTGCTTGCCTTGTCCCGTCTATTCAGTCTGGTCCTCCAGCCTGTGGCATGAGTCCTCCCATCTAGATTACCTCAAAGTGACCACACATTGAAACTCCTGAAACCACAAACCCAAACAGGCTTTTCTTCCTCTGAAGCTGTTTATCTGGGGTGTTTGTCACGGGAGGGTGCTGACTAACAACACAATTAATAACTAATACATCATTCTGGCCCTTTTCTCAGAAATAGGATGTCCCCACAAATCTCCCCTCACAATTCTTTGGCATTTGGCCCAAATAGAAGCAATTTTCAGGTTCTATGCCCTCCATTCATGTTTCCCTGTTTCTTCTCCCCTCCTCCAATGGCTCTGTTGGTACAGGCAGGATGAGGCAGTAATGGATAACTTCACCTCCATGTGAAATGGTCACTGAACAACATAAGAGCAATTCACTCTTTCCAATGACCTAACTTCTTTGTCATATGAAAACGGTGGTTGATAAGTTTTTTTCTTTGCCGGTGCTTAGCTCAGGTGCCCAGCACTCACTGTTGACGTTTGAATATGATCTTTCCTCGTTGAGAGAACACATGCATACTGTTTAGCCAAACAGGAAATCTGTATTGCCTGTGGGCAGCTGCACAGGGAACTTGCACAAATCATGTAAGCCTGAAGCCTCACCATTCTTTGTCTTATATGCACAAAATCCATATCTCGATTGGCACACTTCTGTTAGCAAGAACAGTTAACAGGAAGTGAAACTCTAGAAGCCAAAAAGCGATGTTAGTACAGAATGGTGCCTCCAGCATGGCATCAGTTGTCTTAAGCTCTTAGGGCCTGTCACATCCATTTAGACTTACACAGGAGTTCAATCTCCCATGTCTTATGTGTATAGTATTAAAATGATAGAAACTTAATACCCTTTCCATATGAGGATGGAGCTTTGGAAGAGGAAGCATGATCATTTGCCTCTTTCTCGCTCCCTTCTGTGTGAAGGTACAACAAGATTAAATCTATCCACAAACCAGCAAAGGGATCCTCATTAGATAATAGATCTACTGTGTCCTGATCTTGAACTCTCCAACCTTTAAAACTGTGGAAAATAAATGTCTGTTGTGCAAGCCAATTTGTCTCTGGCACTTTGTTATAGCAGCTCAAGTGTTAAGATAATAAACATAAAATATCATTCATAAATTGTCAAAAAATGAAGCCTGACTGAGTACAGAAAGCACAATGCCTAACTTCGTCAATCCCTATGTCCAGGGACAAATGCCAGGCAGATGAATCTGTGGAAACAACAGTGGTGATACCTTGTCTGTTTTGGGACTTCGATGGAACTTCAAATATGAATGGGTTTATTCTTGTTATAATAAGAATGGAGGACACACAGATGCTGTAGGTATAAGCAAGATGTGATTCCAGGTAAAAAGAGATGTCACACACATGAGTCTATACCAAGAGCATGAGGTCCTTGTATTCACAGATACACACTAGGGAAATCAGTGTTAAACACTCCGGGTGTCTCCTCAGTGGAGGAAATAAAATACCTGCATTCCAGGGAGAGGATGTTGTTAATGACCTGGTGGCATTTGCTATCTGTAGAGCCAGACCTCATCCAAAACCCCAGCACGTTTGTCCCAGACTCTCCCTCCCTAGACCTTTATCTTTAGCTCGCAGTTAATAGAACCCATTCTTAGAGGAGATGTCACATGTAATTTATAGCCTGCTGACCTCTACGCTTTCTCAGAGACCACCCTAGATCCTAGGCCTTTAAGCTACAGAGCCCATCTTCATGGTCACATGTTCTTTGCAAAGGAGTTTCCATGTAGCCATGCTTTAAGCCTTATTGTGCACTTGGGGTTGGAATGGTTGCTGTCTGGAAACTTTTTTTTTACACTCCCCGCCCCGGGAGTTGGAGATATCCTGAAACTAAGATTGGATCTGACCCAAGGAACCCCATGACCCTAATCAGCAGAAAGTAGCCCAAAGAGAGCTACACCCCCTCTTCCCTAGTGTTGGGGTGTTAGTAGGTATAAGGGGTAGAGAAGGGGCATAGAAACATAAGGAACCCAAACAAAATAAATAAAAATAAAAAATAAATGTCTACACAGGACCACCTAGGCCAGCAGAAGAGAGTATAGATGTTCTGCTTTGTGATTGATGTCACACGCTACTTGCTAACCCCAGATTTGTCTGCTGACTGTGGCACAGAGCTGTCTGAATCTGTCCATGCTCTTGCTTCTGGCACACCATCAGCATTCTTCTGTAGCCATGGTGATAGTGAGGGGGTCAGGAGATAGCAGGAGAGGTCTTTCCTTTGGTTTGAAATACCATTTGCAAATTGGAGTTGAAAGCTGGTCAACTATTTGCTAATGCTTCTTCAGTCTCACAGCTAAATGCATAATAATTCTTGTATCTCAGGAACAGTGCAGGGGCACATCAGCTTGACCGCCCAATGCCCGATGTCATGTGGATTACACTGGTCTTGACCTGGGTCTCTCTAGGCTGGCATGTTTTCTTGCTCAGAATCTGATCTCCTTTGGGGATCTCAGACAGTTTTGAGAATTAAGTTCCAACTGGCCGAGTTTTCTGTGGAACTTACGCAGATTTAATACTTGAATGCATTCAGAGAATTATTGGTTTCAAGGGATCTGATGCTTGCTGGGTGTGAATCACTTTAATGATATAAAAACAGGCTCCTTTGGTTCAATATTTTCAAGGTCTTTAATACCCTAATACCCATTGGGAATAAAGGAGATGTCTCATAAGTTTCTTTAGATATTTAACAACAGATTATTTTATACTCATTTCTCACATAAATCTTATGAAAACTTTCCATATAATATTGTTGCAAGGAGTATCAGCTGTGATGTATTATTTTACAGAAATTAAAATTCCATGACATAGCCTTGTGGATTTCTTTCAAACCTTGTCAGAGCTGAGCTATTATTTCTAAGTGAAATTATTACTTCAAGTTCATTAATGAGATGATATTAGCCAAATGACCTCTCTGGGACAACAGGATGGCCTGTCATCTCCCATTCTAAACTTCTAGAGTTACCTTTGAGAATTCATATCTCATCCTTTGCAGAAAACAAAATTCTTCCCGGTAGAAGGACTCAGATCGTTCTGTTTTTATAGTCTCCCTAGCTTCAGTAAAAAGCAAACCACTAAAAGAAAAGGGGCATGCAGATAGGTCTTACTATGAAAACTTAGAAATGAATTTTGTAATGAGCTGTTATAAGGGAATAGCAATTTTTCCAAGGGATAATTATTTGATGCACATGTCTCTTGTGAGCAAGTACAGATGAATATTATTCTTGTTTGAGGAGGAGCTTTACAAAAGAGGGCCTTTTGATGTGAGGTGCAGATACATATGGGAGCTTTTTCTTTTTAAAATATTGTTATTAACTCTTGGAAAATATACAATGTATTTCATCATGTTCACCCACCTGCTAACTTCTCCCAGATCCATCCTACCTCTCTGCCTACTCAATTTCGTGTTCGTGTGAAGTAGCTGGGATTGTGGGTCTCCAGTGATTAGTAATCCTAGGGCCCCTATTTCCCTGGGTACTTGTGACTGTAGACCAGTGATTTGCAAAGCATATGAGTAATGACTGAAAAGAAAATCAGTATGTATCCTCCAGTAGTCAGGGAAAGAAAAGCCCCAGCTCTCTCTCTCTCTCTCTCTCTCTCTCTCTCTCTCTCTCTCTCTGTGTGTGTGTGTGTGTGTGTGTGTGTGTACATATGTTACTTATGTGAATGTGAAGGTACTTATCACTGTGTTTGCATATGAAGACAGGTGCAGGATGTTTGGTGTCGTTTTCTGTCACTCTCAGCTTTATTCTCTTGAGACAAGAACCTTTAGTAAACCTGAAGCTTGCCATTTCAGCTAGGCTGGCCGGCCACTGAGCTCTGGGAATCCACCAGCCTCTGCTCAGTGCTGGGGTTACAGGGTTGTGCTGCTCTGGCTGGATTATTTGTGAGTGTTGTGGATTCAAAATTAGGTTCTCATGCGTGTAGCTGTTGTACGTTTGGAGGGGCAATGTTTGTAAACCAAGATTGGGAGTACTAAGATTATATTCCGTTTAGCTATCAATAAGTGAGAACATGATAGAGAAAACACAACATGGCAGGAATTTTTTTAAACAAATGTAAGACCCTATTTCATCATATGTTACATAGGGAAAATAATACTAATTTAATAAGAATTTTGACAACAGGAATTTGGAAAATCAATTCATATTAATTAATGTCCCTATTCTTGAATCTACCCTCTCGAATACCATCTATTGCCCTCCCCTCTCTTTCTCCTCAGCTCTCATTTTCCTATGGACCAGTTTCTCTTCTACTTTCAAGCCATCATTTATTTTCTCCCTACTCTCTCTTTTTTTGATTCTATATGTCTGTGTTTAGCTTATTGGACTTAACATGATGATATCAAGTTCTGTCCATTTGTGTGCAAAGGACATGATTTCCTTATTCTTTATGTCTGAATAAAACTTCATCATCTCTAATCACTGTATTCTGCTGATCTAGCCACCTGCTGACAACACTTAGGCTTTTTTGTGACATGACATGGCTATTGTGAGTAGAGCCATAGTAAATGGGTTTGGCAGGTACCTCTGTGGTGTGCTGACTTGAATTCTTGGGTATATGTCCAGGAGTGGTATAGCTGGGATATATCACCATTAGATTTTTTAGTTTATTAAAGGGACTTCATACTGATTTCTTTGGTGGGTGCTCTAACCTACATTCCCACCAACAATGTATATTTTCTTTTTCTTCCCCAATGCCACTAGCATATTTTAAAAACAATAGCAAAAGGAACTCCAATGTAGATTTTATTGGCACTTCTCTGATGGCTAAATATTTTAAGCATTTTTTCATCCCTGTTGATCATTTGTCTAGATTTTGAAAAGTGTCTGCTCAGCTCAGATCATTTGACTATTCCCTGATTGGATTTTTTGTTATTTTGTGGACTTCTTTAGCTCTTTATATATTCTGGATGCTAATCCCCAAACAGATGGATAACTGTAGTTCTTGTCTCCCAAGTTGTAGACTGTGTCTTCACTTTGTTGACTGTCCCTTTGTTGGGCAGAAGCTTTTTAATTTGGTGGAATCTCAACAATTAATTCTTGCTTTCACTTCTTGAGTCAGAATTATTTGTCTTGAAGCATTTCCTCTGTGTTTTCCTCTAGTGTTCTACAAGTTTCAGGTCTTAAATTAAGGTCTTTGATCTTCTCTGAGTTCATTCATTTTATAGGGTGAGAGGAAAGAACCTACTTTCATTAAGCAACCCTTTGCATAAAGACAACACTTGATTTCAAAATACACTGCAGAGTGATAGTAACAGAGACAGCGTATGCTAAGATAAAAACAGACATATAGATTAGTGGAAGAAACGTTTTATCTGTAGCTACCGGGTTCTACAGAAACATGCCCAAAACAAGAAACTTAAAAGCTCAGGTCCTTTGCAAGAGGAGCAAGTTTTCTTAACTACTGAGTCATCTCTCCAGCTCCCTCCAAAATTTAAAAATATACAGATGCTAAAATTTTTAACTCCCCAATAAAGAAAGATTTGAGTTTGAAGAGAGAACATAGGTCAACTTAGGACAACCATCAAAATCAGGAAATTAAAAATCAATAAAGTATTAATATCTAACCTTCAGATTCTATTCACAAAATGTCCTTATAATACATATGTAGAAAAAAATTTATCCAGTCCAGAATTAAGGGTTACCTTATCACATCTCTTTGGTTTTACTTCACTTGGAAAAGTCTCAAAATTTTTTCTTAACATTTACATTATTATTATTTTTGAAGTTGCAAGTCTATGTCTTACAGTCTGAATATGAATTTGATTTTGCTATTTCTCTAAATTCACACTAATGTCTTTTTCAAGACCATCATAGAAGTAATTATGGCTTCTCTCATTGCAGCCTATCAAATCCTAAAAATTCTGATCTGTCTCATGCTGTTGATATTCGTATTTATTACAATTTAGCATCAGTCAAGATTCCCCACAGTCTTACTCATTTGTCCTTTAATTTACAAATATTTTGCGAAGAGATTCTGTGAACCTAAAAGTCCTCATCAGACTTTAAGTTTGTTTGTGTCTTTATGGTTGTTTCCTCAGGGTTTTTTAGGTTAATATGTTACCACTAATTATTTCCATTATATACTTTGATGATCTAATTGTTTCAACTGTGGCCAGAGAGAGGCTCCTCAAATTACTTCTGTGTTCTTTAAATACTCTCATTCATTCTGTGAGCATTTTGTTGTTGTTGTTGTTGTTGTTTTCTGCCACAGCAAGATACTTCAGGGCTATCTTAGGTTTGTCCTGCTCCATCCACTTTTCCAAGGAACTCTATTTCTTGTTAGGGGATAGTGGCATTTAGTTCTGAGTGCTGATGTGGCCATTGCTGTCAGAGTAGCGTCTTAGTGGACAGAGCTAGAGAATATATGTGTGTTTGTTCATGCAAGTCCATATGTGTACATGTTAGTACACTTATACACGGTTTGAATGGAAATTACACACACACACAGAGTTTTAGACAGATACGTCTAATTCCAATACCCCAGAGTTCATTTCTGTTATCTCCATTTAAATTTTTGTAGTTCCCTTATTGAAAAGTTACATGCGTTAAAAACCATATGTTTAACTATATCTTCCTAAGTGACTCCAGCTTCCCATCATGCTTGATACTCTCTCCTACTGCAGGCTCTGACATCTATCACCGAGTCCTTCTTCTACATCTCTTCCTTGCTCTCTCTGGATTCTGACGTTAGCTCTGGATCTCTGTGGCTCCTGTGGTCTTTCTGATCTTAACATTTACCTCACTCTGTCCTACCTGCATGTTTTAACAATTGAATTAATGTGGGATGGAAGGAAAGTGAAGAAGAGAAAAGAGGAAGGCAATTGTTCAATTGTTATGAACTTGAGAGTACCATAGGCCCATTGTTTTGAACTCACTGAATATTTCTGCTTATTATATTCTTCTATTATGTATTCATAACCAGTGCTTGCTTCTGAATCTGTCAAAGAAGACGAGATTTGCATATATATGCTGGATACTGCCTGTTACCTGGGAGGTACCCAAGAGGAGGTAGGCATGAAGAGTTGCTAAGCTAGGCTTCTGTCTCTTTGCACTGGAAAGTGTTCTGGTTCTCTTAAGAAAACAAGAGATTTTCAGATAAGTGTAGCTCTCAATCCACTGGCCAAAATACAGAATGAAAATGGCCATGGTTGCCCAACTCCTATTGGAACCTTAACAATACAACCCTTATAACTAAGCCTCAAGGAAAATCTGAAAAAAGGGCAGGGGGAAGATTTAAGAGCTAGAAGACCAGGATGTCTTTAAGACATGATAGGGAAGCTGCACCAATAAATTGCAACAATATGGTTATAAGATGTGTGTAATGATAACATCAGTTGATATGCTAAGATGGATGGGGGAAATTTAACAAGAAAAATACATATTCATATATGTGTATGTATAACAATAATCAAAGAAAAATATAAATTTGAGATGGAGTAGGAAGAAAGAGTTGTAGTGGAGAGAGAAAGGAAGATTGAAATGATACAGATACAGTAAGTATGAAGTTCTCAGAAACTTTTATATGGAAAAGAAAGCAGTAACTTGCGCAATTCAAGTCAAAAGACAAGCATATTATAGTGATAGACCAATGTCCTTTCCCAGGTAGGATTTGTAGAATTATTTCGTTTATACCCATTGTATTCTAGAGACTATTCAATGGTGCAAAATTTATGACAAGGTGCTGTTTATAGTTCTCCAGAAACATGGTATTTTGCTTTCATGTTTATTTTCATGTATGAACAAATGTGCATGTAATGGAGCTATTATATGCTAACGTAATTGACAGCCATATTGGGGTCTTATTTTATAAGATCCTTTACTGCACTGAATTATATTTTAGGGACTATATTTTGAAAACAGTTTGTCTAAATTCATTTTGTGTGTGTGTGTGCTTCTGTGTGTAGTGAGGATCAAACCAGGGTCTCATAGGCCAGTCCTCTGGTGTTGAGCCCTCATCCCTCACTCCACGTGTGTTTGTCTTAACTTAATGACGTCCCCTGTACCTATCTAGTTACCACCTATTGGTTGTTAGCTCCTATGGAAATTGTGAGCTGGAAAGACAAACCTTAACCTTTGCTTGTACTTATTCACCTTAGACTTTTTAATGGGAGACCATACAGTTATAATATTATATGTAAGGAAAAGAATAGGATCATTTATCTACAAAAAGGAAGAAACAGCAGAGATGAATCTTACTTCTAGGGTTTACTCCTGCCAAACAAATGAATCTCATTTATTTCCAAAAGGGCAAATTAGATGAGAAATCCAATTAGTTTCCCCAATCCTGTCTTCTTGCCTTCCGTCACCTCATCAGAGATGCTGTTATGCCACCATGGCCTGGGACTGACAGGGTCTGCCAAGTACATGGCATGCCTGGATAGCCAATTTTGAGGGTAAAATATGACATGAACCTGTATTTATAATGTAATTTGAAGGCATTTGCCTAAAATACCCCTGTCTCACATCACAGTTAAAAATACTTAATTTTGTAGAGAGGCCCTTTCTTTTTATTTACTATAATTCACTGAGAACATATTCCTGGTGTTCTTGAATTTTCTTTATGTCATAGGCAGTTGAAGAATAACCTGGAGCTGCTCCATTGCTGCTTTGGAAACTACGGTTTTTCTATTGTTCTTTCCTTCACTTCATGTCTCACTTCCTTTGTGCTTTTCCCTCCTCATCCATCCCAGTTTTGTTAGTTCATATTCTCACTTGATAGGATCAGAATCACCCAGTGGTGGAAAATGTGAGTGCCAGCAAGTGTACTTTAAATTTATATCTTAATTAGAAATAGATTCTTCTCTCATATAACACATCCTGACCACAGTTCCCCCCCCCCCACTGCTCCCAGCTACCCTTGACCTCTCCTCTCCCCTAGGATCTCTTCCCCTTTCCCACTTCCATTTTCTCTTCAGAAAAGAGCAGGCTTCCAAGGGACAGTGAAACAGGATAGATACATATAGACAAGGCAAAACCCCTCATATCGAGGCTGGACAAAGCAACCTGATAGAAGAAAAGGAATCCCCAAAGCAAAGAATCTTTCAAGTCACACCCTTGTCAGGGAGCTCAAAGGCCATTTAAGCTTTGTTACATTAAGTCATTTAACTTTGTAGAACAGTGAAGGTCAAAACCAGGAACTTCTTATTGGTAAAACCTGTTTAATAATAATAAACTCCACTTATAGCGTTGTTCTTGAGGCCCTGTAGTCATTACCACCCAGTTATGCATTTTGTTTGAGAACTACAAAATTACATGTTTAGCCCATTTGGAAAGAGAACCACTCCTTGACAAATGGCCAGTTAGGCCAGTTAAATGGCCTAGAAGTTTTCAGATCTATGAAAGTGGCCTTCTAAAATATCCAAATTCCAATAATTATAGGCAGATTTCTCAGAATTTCCCACAATAAACAATGCTATAGGAACTACTTTAAGAAGAGTAGCTAGCTATGAGGCTGGGACAATGGCTCATCCAGTTAAGAGCACTGGCTGCTCTTTCAGAGGACCCAGACAAAATTCCCAGCATCCACGTAGCAGCACACAACAATCTGCAACTCCAGGTCCAGGGTATCCAATACCATTTCAGGACCTCTTTGATCACTGCATACATGTGGTACACAGACACACACAAAGGGAACACATCCAAACACAGGAAATAAATAAAATTTAAAAATTATAAAGTGTTACTTAAAGATCACCTTTTAAATTAACTTTCCACTCATGAAACTCTATAGTTTCTGACTCAGAGATAATTTTTCTCTTTATAAACTTCAAGGTGTATGATGTAGCTTGGTTCCTTGCAGTTATCTAGAGAGATGTGTCTAAAGGAACATTAAAAATATACACAGTTGGGCTTAAAAGGTAATTGGAAATGCAACAAAAGGTCATTGGAAATGTAATACCTAAATATACAAAGTATAATGAAGCAACCAGTCACAGTCCATTCTGCTTTTTTTATATCATTTTTTGTTTGTTTGTTTCACAGACCAGCTCTTGTGAGCAGGTGTTTCCAGGCTACTACATATCTGCTGTTAGCAGATAGACACATGATTCTTTGACATGTTTACAAAGAGGGCTGTGGAGCTTGCTCAGCTGGTAAAGTGCTCTCCATGCAAGCATGACAACCTGAGTTCTAGCTCCAGCTCCTGGTCAAAAGCTGAGCATGGTGCGGGGTACTTATAACCCCAGGGCTAGGGAGGGGGAGGCAAGAGGATTCCTGAAGCGCCTTAGCCAGCCAGTCAAGCCCAAGGACCAGTTCCAGGCGAAAAAGAAGACACTGTATTAAAAACAAACAGAAAACAAAACCGAAAAGCAGAAACAACAACAAAAGAACCCCAAACCCAATTAAACACTTAAGGTTGACGGTACTGGAAGAATGGCACCCGAAGTAGACATCTTCTGGCCTCTGCGGGCATTTACACACACATACATAAACACACACACACACACACACACACACACACACACACATTTTTACAAAGAAAGCTATGATTTAGAAATTACAAACACTTGACAAGTCGCCATCAGTTTTATCATTTCTACACGGAATGCTGAATAATAACGCTCACTCAAGTACACTTCCGCTTGTTGATGCTAACTGCTTACACACAAGTGCATCCATACACACACACAGAGAGGGAGAAACAGAGGGAGAATTTAATTCTTGTGGCAACTCTATACTCATATTATGACTCTATGTTAGTCTTTCCATAACTATGACAGAATTCCCAAGAAACACAACCTCGAGAGCTCCATTGCCTTTGGCTTCAGTCTGTCCTGAGAGCTGGCGCGATGGCGTCTGAGCCTATGGTAAGGAAGAACATCACGCGTGGAACAAAGCAGCTCACTTAAGAGGAGACAGGTAGCAGAAAGGGAGAAACAGTGGGCACAGAGACCCAGTCCCTTCAGTGACCTCCAAGTAGGCCCTACTGCCGATAGCAACAACAGCTGAGGAAATAAACGTTCAACACATCAGTTTTTGAAGTCACACCCCAGATCCAAACAAAGGAGGCTTTGATACAGTGGTACTGTGAGCACCATTTTCTCACGCTCTGCAGACAGAAAGCAATGCGAAGCGAAGCCCCTCTCTATGACTGAAAAAACAATGCACAAAAAGCTTCTTATCTTACCGTGTCATCCTTGAGACCTGCAGCGTACTTACACAAAGGGATGGCTTCAGTTTCCATGTATTTGAAATCCGAGCAAATGCTTTAAGCTGGAGGTGTAGCTCAGCAGCAGGGCATGTGCTTAGCATGTACAAGGTCCTGGTTTTGATCCCAGCACCACAAACTACAAACTCAAACCCCAAAACAAAACCAACCAACCAACCAAAGAATCACTAACATTTTGCTCCATTGTGATCACAAGGAGTTGAAGCCAAATGTATTAGTACCGTGTAGATTGGGGAGAGCAGCTAGTTGCTACACGTTCTGATACATTTCTACCTAGAAAATACTGCGAAATAATTTGACATTAATAATAATAATAATAATTAATAATTTGACTAATGACATTCTAATTGGACATAACCCCATTATATAAATAGCATTGTGACATGGGAGAATAATGGCATGGTTTGCTCCTTAATAAAATTTCTTTTGTTTTTCTCATTTCTTTAGACCTGTGAGATTTGTGCAGTGACCGAACATTCAACATGGGATGCAGGTTATTTAAAAGTGACTTTTTTGATCTCTAAAGATTGAAATCAAGATTCGGTTTGTCCCCGATACCCTTCCCAGCATCTTTTCCTTTTAGCAAGAGCACAATTGGCGGAGGTGGAGAACAAATTCTGCTGCTTTGGAGCCCGGAAAATTGTTCTCTCCCTCTAAGTTTGTATTTCTATACCCTGTACCAGGAGCTACCAAAAGACAGTAGGAAGCGTGCTTGAAACAAGATGAGTTCTTTCTGAGTGGGTAGTGGAGGATCCTAGAGGCAAGAGCAGCCCAGAAGAGCCACTTCAGGCTGTAAGGAGACTGCATCTTGGCATCACTAGAATCTGCTAGAATCTGCGTTACCTTTGACAACCCAGCTTGTTACCTAGAGATGTGAGAAGACTTAATTGACCTGTCCTTCTCCTCCAGCTAATAGAACTGTCAGCTCTCCTGTCACTCAGCCATCACCAGCCCTTGAGTATAACAAAGACCTTGAAGGTAATACAGGAAGTGGAGCATCCCAAGGGCATAACCTATTCCAAACGAGGTGGCTCGAGAACAAAAATGCTCCATTTCAAATGTTTGTATTCACAGCAAAGGAGGGTAAACATGATACAAACTTTTTTCAAAGTGAGCATGATTGTCTTTTCCACATCATCACATGCATTTTATTCAAATCTGTGACTATTCTAAATGCAGTAATGTACAGTTGAGCCTGGCATAGTTAGAAGGCGTAACCCAGAAGAGATCTGTGTGTGTATGTGCAGATGTGTGGAGAATAATGGTTAGTTGTAAGAGGTGCTTTCTTAAAGGAAAATAAAAAGCTAGATTTCAGCTGTAATTATTAAATTATATCCAATTTATTGAAGCAGATAGTGTATTGAGTTTCTTTTTTTTTTATCTTGACTGACATTATTTCCTCTTCTAGTACTAAAGTTGGAAAATGCTCTGGAATATATTTTTAAAGCTTTTAAAATGTCCATAGTTTTCTTTTCATGTCCCAAAATATTTTGTACTCTTGTTTGGGTCATGTGCTCACATTCTAACAATGAGCTCTGAGCAGAGATAATAGAAGCATATCCTGTTCCCTAAGAATATCTCATGTCATTCTCCAGGTCTCTCATTCTTTGTCATTTGACCTCAGAGGTGACACATTCCACACAGTATCACTGTGAGATCAGAGAAACTTGGACTTTTGAATTTATGCTTGTACGAGGATTCTCCTGGAGGCCCACATTGATGACTATCCTTGGTTATTAACCTTATTACGCCTGGAAATAACTGAAATGCTAGCATCTGGGCATACCCATGAGAGATTTTTTTTTTCTTAAGCAAATCTTTTGAAGTAGAAAGCCCCACTTTTAATCTAGATCTTTTGAGATAGAAAGATCCACCTTTAATCTGGGCCATGACTTCTCTTGGCAGCCTATATGAAGGGCAAGGAAGAAAGATGCTTTTACTCTTTTCCTGCTTGCCCTCATTCTTGTTGACAAGTTTATTTCTTCACAGGCATTAGAGCCTTCTTCAGAATTCTGGAGTATACTGAAGACCAAAGGAGACGTCCAGTCTGGTGGACTGAGCAACTGCTGGGTTCTTAGACATTCTGTTGGGATACAACCATTGTTGGATTACCTGGACCACAGCCTGTAAATCACTGTAATAAATGTCCTTTCCGTATTTATATAGAGAGTTATTCTATCACTTCTGTTCCTCTAGAGAATCCTGGCTAATACAGCTACCCAACCAAGTTAGACCTGAGCTTCTAAGGTTTCAGGAATTGCTTTCACGACATACTTTATTCCAGGAGCCCTTAAAGCATAGGTCCATGCTGGCAGTGCTGATACGTTTTGGGAACTGGTCAGATTTTCTGACCAAACATGCACAAGAAAAATGTAGGTTAAAATAGAGAGATAATCTTATTTTCGGCTAAGTCTCTTGGTGTTCTTCTCCTCAATAGAATCTAAACAAGAATACCTCATTTGAAGGAGTCAACTTGTGGACTTATTCAAGGCAGGCAAGTGCTAATGACTGAGCTGTATTTGCAGTCATCTTTTCACTTCTGCCCAGGACTGCCCAAACTTCCCAGGACGACCTTGAACTCACGATGTTGTCCCATATGGCCTTGAAATTGTGATTCTCCTCCTTTAGCCTCCCACACTAGGTTTCAGAGCCCTAGCCACTTGGCCCTGTTCTAGACTAAGATTTTTAAATGTTACCATTCTCTTTCTGACTTAATCCTTATGATAATGTTGCATTCTGGAGCTTTTCAAAATCTTGTTCTTCCAGGCAGTGGTGCCATAGAATTTTAATTCCACCACTCAGAAGCAGAGGCAGGTGAGTCTTTGAGTTCGAGGTCAGCCTGGTCTACAGAGTGAGTTCCAGGCTATCTGGGCCTACATAAGAGAAACCCTGTCTCAAAAAAAAAAAAAAGTTTTGTTCATTCACAGAAAAAAGAAATATAAGTTATTTTCTCAATCTTCCTTCATGTGTATTATTTGCACCTCAAGATGAAAATATATTATGTTTGAATTGTTGAAAAACTGCAAATGAAGTTTAAAAATATATGTAAAAAATGTTCTATTCAAGAGTTTATTGTTGTCTAGAGAAAAATGAATGGTGGCATGGATTTGAGTAAGTACAGAGAAAGTATAAAGTAATGGTAATATGTGAGAACTAGAGGACTTATATTACCTAGGAACAAATTGCCTGAGATAATCAACTTACAAAGGAGAGAGGTTTGCTTTGGCTTACACAAGTGTACATAGAGACAATCGAAACTTCCAGTGGAAATAAAACTCGGATCCAGATGTCCAAATGATCCAAAAGGTAAGAGACTAGAGGCTGTGAGATGGCATTAACTAGGGAAGAGAGAGCAATGGAGTAGAGTGGCATGTTGAAGGCAGCAGACTTCTTAGACGACGGCAGATATTGAAATAAAATGGACAAGGATTTCATCCACAGCCATTGGGCGGGCATGTGAGTGTTGCAAGAGTGAGTAGTATTGCTTTGCGATAGCCACAAGGTATATTCTGTCTGAGAGGAAGTCCCTGTTCCAGAGCCAGTAGAAGGACTGTTGAAAAGAAAATCTGATGGCTTTATGTCACCTTCAGAGTGACATCTAGAGCTAAGCTGTCACATCACAGCCCACTTTAATTAAGGCAGATGGAACTGACAACAGTCTGTTAGCAGAATAGGAACTATACTCCTGGTGACAATGGCGTCTTTCTGCCTCTTTACAGCCATGCTTTGAGGCTGATCCTGAGGGTGGTTTATGTGCTGAGTGCTGTGGAATGGACCTCGAAGGCTTGTGTGTTGGGACTGATTCCCAGCTTGGCACTGTTGGAGGCTAGGGGGACCTAGGAACTTTTAAACCAGTAATTGTTGAACAGTGATGACTTCTTTTCTTTTTCTCAGGTTTGGGCCATGAGAAAATGGCTTGGCCCCACCACACTTTCTTCTTTAAAAAAAAGCTTAGTCTTGTTTTTATTTATGTGTATGGGCCTGCAGGAGGTCATATGTACCGTATGTGTGCAGGGACCGGCAGAGTCCAGGAGCTATTGGTTCCCCTGGAACTGGAGTCACAGGTAATTGTGAGTTTCCTGATGTGGATTTGAGGAACCAAACCCGAGTTCTCTGCTAGAACATAAGGGTACTTAACTGCCCCCTCTCCAGCCCCCCAACTTTCTTTCTTTTTAAGTTATCTCAGACATTTTGTTACAATAATGAAGTACTTAGTGAGAAATTATGATATAGGCTTTTAAATCAATAGTGTTTCCATCATCAACTTGGCTTGCATACCTAGTTTTAAATGATTCTAATACAAAAAATATTTTCATGAATAATATTTTAGATATTATTAAAAGTTATCAAGTTATAAATTAAACTTGCAATTTTGAATGCTGTGTCATTTAAAGTAAAAATGAAGACCTCACAATTAAAAGGCTGAGAATGGTGTCATAGAGAATGATGCACAGGAAGCAAGAAACATCAGTCAATTTATTGGAGTAATCATTAAATGGGAAAAATTAGAACCAGAATATATAAAGAACTTAAGAAGTTAAACAGCAACAGATCAAGTAATCCAATTAAAAAATGGGGTACAGAGCTAAACAGAATTCTCAATAGAGGAACATCAAATGGCAGAAAAACACTTAAGGAAATGCTCAATGTCATTAGCCATCAGGGAAATGCAAATCAAAATGGCCCTGAGATTTCACCTTACACCCATCAGAATGGCCAAGATCAAAAATTCAAGTGACAACACATGCTGAAGAGGATGCAGAGAAAGGGGAACCCTCCTCCACTGCTTGTGGGAATGTAAACTTGTACAACCACTTTGGAAATAAATCTGGGGCTTACTCAGAAAATTAGGAATAGTGCTACCTCAAGATCCAGCTGTACCACTCCTGGGCATATACCCAAAAGATGCTAAACCATACAACAAGGACATTTGCTCAATGTTCATAGCAGGTTTATTTGTAATAGCCAGAATCTGGAAACAACCTAGATGTTCCTCAACTAAAGAATGGATACAGAAATTGTGGTACTTTAACACAATGGAATACTACTCAGCAATTAAAAACAAGGAAATCATGAAATTTGTAGGCAAATGGTGGGAACTAGAAAAGATCATTCTGAGTGAGGTAACCAAGAAGCAGAAAGACACACATGGTATATACTCACTCACAAGTAGATACTAGACATATAATATAGGATAAACATACTAAAATCTGTACACCTAAAGAAACTAATCAAGAAAGAGAACCCTGCATAAGATGTTCAATCTTCATTGAGAAAGGCAAACAGGACAAACATCCGAAGAGGGAGAAAACAGGGAACAGGACAGAAACCTACCAGAGAAAACCTCTGAAAGACTCTACCCATCAGGATATTGAAGCAGATGCTGAGACTCATAGCCAAACTTTGGGCAGAGTGCAGGGAATCTTATGAAAGAAGTAGAAGATAGAAAGACCTGGAGGAGACAGGAGCTCCACAAGGAGAGCAACAGAACCAAAAAATCTGGGCACAGAGGTCTTTTCTGAGACTGATACTCCAAACAAGGACCATGCATGGAGATAACCTAGAACCCCTGCACAGATGTAGCTCATGGCAGCTTAATGTTCAAGAGGGTACCCCAGTAATAAGAACAGGGACTGTCTCTGACATGAACTCAAATGCTGGCTCTTTGATCACCTCCCCTTGAGGGAGGTGCCGCCTTACCAGGCACAGAGGAAGACAATGGAGCCAGTCCTGATGAGACCTGATAGACTAGGGTTAGATGGAAGGGGAGGAGGACCTCCCCTATCATTGCCTGGGGGATGGGCATAGGAGAAGAAGAAGGAGGGAGAGTGGGATTGGGAGGGGCTGGGGGAGGGAGCTATAGCTGGGATACAAAGAGAATAAACTAATTAATAAAAATAAAATGAAAATTAAAAAAATTAGAATCAACTGTTTATGGAAAGTTCAACCTGACCAGACACTAACAGCCATCAGGGGAGAGTGCTTGATGAAGAGAGAGAGTACAGAACTATGCTAAGACAGGGGCATGTGCAAGCCACTTGCCACCCCCTTCCTTAGGCCCTCTGGCTGAGAATAGTGGATGATAGAGTGACAGCCTCACACCAGGATGCAGAGGAATAACTTTATTCTCCAAAACTTGAGGTTGTGAGTTTTAGCTCCTTTGCTGATGTCCTCAAAGATCGGCACCCACGTTGTGCTCTACTGATTCAGAGATACAATTGTTCCCCTGAGAAAATCCCTATATTAGGAGACATATACTTTTTAGCATTTTAATCTGTCAGGTCACTGGCTGACTAAGAGCAAACAAAGAAGGGGAATTTGAGTCACCATACACTACAAGGAATGGAGAATTTGTAAATAGAAAACCGCAGTCCTGAATAAATGAGAGCAAACAAACCAACCTACCCTAAACCAATTTCTCAAAAGTAACAATCTAGTCAACATATAAAAATACTCCATTTTGCAACCAAAGAACAAAACAAAGCAAAACAAAAAGCCTAAAGACCTGAAAACAAAATAAAAGGCATACGAAGCAGCAGCAAAATGTGGCTTGTCCACAGCCTAAAAGTATGTGACAGAAATGAAGGAAGTCTGAACATTGGAATCTCTACTCAAAGACATGAAATCAGATACCTTACATCTGCTCAGAGAGCTAAGGAAAACAATGGGCAGAATAAAAACAAAAACAAAAACAAAACTGCGGTGAAGTTGGAATAGTAATAAGGAGGGAAAAGTTATAAAAAAAGAATCAAATTGAGATTGTATGACTGAAACCCTAAGTTCAGCAGAGGAGCTCAGCAGTATGGCCCAGCAGTAGAAGCAACCTAGAACCTCAGGGTAAGGCAGTCCAGACAGAAAAAAACAAAAAGAAAAAGAGCAAAGACAAATAAACAGCCTGAATGTACTGTGGGACAGCCCCAAACACAGAAGCTTGCATCATGTGAAATTTAGAAGGGAAAGAGAAAAGATTGGCAATGGGTGGGTGTGGGGATGGGACAAAAAAATCCCCAAAAAACCTTTTCCAACTTGGTGAAAAATATGAATCAACACATCCAAAAAGCGCCAACAAACTAAGCTTAGAAATATCAGCCAGCACAGCTGCATGATAAGAAAGTGGCATAAATCCCCAAAGAGAGAATCTTGCAAGAAATGAGAGAAGCTGCCCACCCAGTATAAACACATCCTGCCACGGCGAACAGGTGGTTTCCAGTCAGAAACTATGGAAACCAAGAGACAGTTGATGCTGAAAAACATCTGTCAACTAAAAACTTCTGCAAAATTACTCTTTTTTAAAAAATTCTTCTCTCATACAATACATCATGACTGTAGGCTATCTTCCCCGCTTTCTCCCAGTCCCCCCCGTGCCCCCTGATTCACTGCTCCTCCATTTCCCCTCAGAAAAGAGCAGGCTTCCCCGTGAGGGCAACTGAACTCAGCATAATAAGATGCAGTAAGGCTAGACACAAACCCTCATATCAAGGCTGGATGAGGTGACCCGGTAGGAGGAACAGGGTCCCAAGAACAAGCAAGAGAGTCAGAAGTATCACCTCGCCTACTGTTAAGGAGTCCCACAAACACCCTCTAGCTGAACAACCACAGCGTGGTATACAGAGGACCTAGTGCAGGCCGGTGCAGGCGCCATGATGGCTGCTTCGGTCTCTATGAGCCCTGCTCACAGGGTTGATTCTCCTGGTGTCCTCCAGCCCTCTGGCTGCAATGATCCTTCCTCCTTCTCTTCTACAGAGTTCCCCGAGTCCGCCCAATGTTGGGTGTGGGTATGTGCATACGCACCCATCATCTGCCAGAGGAAGCCTCTGGTGACAATGATGACTGGGCTGGGTTCCAATGTATACACTGAGTATAGCAGCATTAGGAGTCATTTCATTGCTCTTCTGTTTTACTTTACTGTATTTTTTGTTTTGTTTTGTTTTTTAGCAAGTAGTGTTTGGTCTCTGGGCCATCATCTTCCGGTTCCTGACCAAATACGGAGTGTCTTGTGGTGAGTTCCCTCTCAGGGCTTGGGCCTCAAATTAGACCAGTCATCGGTTTTCTACCCTCACAAGCCCTGAGTCGCCATTGCCTCAGAACATCTTGCAGGAAGGTTGGTGTCTGGGTCCCACCACTGGAAGCCTTGCCTGGCTACAGAAAATGGCCGATTCAGGCTCTGAATCCTCCATTAGTAGGAGTCCTTGCTAGGGTCACCCTCAAAGAGTCCAGGAAGTTTCCACTACAGTAGGTTTCCACATGACCCTCTATATGCCACCCTATTGAAGTCACCTTTCCCTGTACTCTCTTCCTCCACCTCTTCCTCCCCAACCTGGTCCCTCCTGTTCTCAGCCTCACCTATCCCTAGTCCATCCACACAATATATTCTATTTGCCCTTCCCAGGGAGATCCATGCTTTCCCGATAGACGCCTCCTTGTTACTGGCCTTTCTGGGTCTGTGAACTGCAAAGCTATTCTTAGGACGTCCCCAGACATACTGTTTAATGAGATCGCTAGCAGCTGTCTGGTAATGTTGGCTCTTTTGTATGTATTAGGTGAGAAATCTTTGCTTAACAAAGAGCTTTCCTTTCTGTTTGCTTCCGGGAGCATTAGCTTTAGCTTTAACATTTAGGTCTGTGGCACATCTCAAGGTAGTTTTTGTACATAGGAGGACATGAAAGTTGAGACTTCCCCCATATTCAAACTGAGTTGTTCTGACAGCATCGGTTGAGGTGGCTCTCGTTTCTCTGTTGAGTTAACATTGCTCTTACATAGAAGAGACTCATCTGTATCTGAGTGAATCTTCTTGTGAGGTTTACATCCAGGTCTACTGATCTCAACACTACCTCTCATCAGCACCAACCATGCTAGTTTAATTACTGTGACCTTAGAGTCGGTCTTGAAATCACACAGTGAAAAACTCCAGCTGCTTTAGGGTCTCTATAGTTCTGCATAAATTTAAGAATCGAGGTATCGATTTCTATAAAAAGTGAGAAACTTACCAGAGATTCATTGGGTCTAATCTAAACTCAAGTCGGAAGAATGTGTGTATGTGAAAAATGTGTATGTTGACCTATGTATGTATGTGTGCTACATATGTACCAGGTGCTGCCAAGGCCATCAGATCATCACATCCCCTGGAAGCTGGAGCTGGGGAGGGTTGTGAGCTGGGCCCTCTGCAAGAGCATCAAGTGATGAGCCATCTCTCCAACCTGCTGTGGATATCTTGATGATGGAGTCTTCCATCCCAGGCACACGTTCTCTCTTGTCTATTTAGACTGTGTTCATTTACTTTAGAAATTTTGTATAGTTTTAAGCATCTACACACACACAAAAAAAGCTGCATTTCACCGAGTTCATTTTTTAAGTATTTGATATTTTGGTGCTACGTAGAACTGGACTTACAAGTGTCAAAAGTCCGTCTGACTGAGTCTTTCTAACTCAATTAAACTTCTCTGGAAATGCCCTCATAGACACACCCAGAGGTTTGCCTCATCCTTGATTCTAAGGCCCTTTAACTTGGCAATCAAGATTAACCGTCCCACATTCATAAGTCTGCATGATGTACCCCAAATTTTCAGAGGTACTTTTAATCATATCACATTGCCACTTCTATTGATTATCTTAAGCTAGTACATCTTTTAAATGAAATTACTGCTCACCTGGAGGGAGATATATATATAAATATATATATATATATATATATATATATATATATATATATATATACATATACATACATAGCTAAAGAATTATATGTATATACATATATCTAAGGACATATAGAAATATATGTATATATATCTAAGGATATACAGATATATATGTATATATACATCTAAGAATGTATATATTTTTGTTTAGAGCTGACAAATTTGTCTTAATAAATGTCCACATTATTTTCTGCTTGTGATCATGATGTCCAGTCCTTAGTTACTCCTGTTTCTATCATCAGCATAATCAGTGAACCTGACACTAGAGGTCAAATGCCCTGTATCACCTGCTGTGACCCACAGTCCCATCTTGTGGCTTGCACTTACATCTTACTCAGTCAAAGAGTTATTGAGAATATTTCTAATGAACTATTTTGATATTTTAAGTTATTAATTAAAACTGTAAACAGGGACAGGGTACTTTGTTTCCTTTATAAGCTCTCATTTTGGTTCCCATCTCTCAATGTGTGCATCTATAAATGAGTTTGGATCCATGTCATTTGTAATTCTTCATCTTTCAAGTGTTATGCTGTTACTTAGAAATATTTCAATTACTTTGTGTACCAATTTCAACAAAATAAAAGAACTTAAACTGAGGGAAAAAAAGTTCGTCTGAAAGTTGTTAAAAGTGATTTTGTACCGACTTTGTAATTAGCTATCTTTTGTGTGTGTATGTAGAAATTTTTCTATATACACATCTGTGATTCGAGACTTCTTTTTTTTCAGTCTGTACAACTTTTTAAAACTTTTTGTACTAGGTGAGGCTTCCTGAGGAATCAATGTGAGTGTGGAACACTGCTTGGTTTTTTTTTTTTCCCTTATGCTTTAAAAGTGCTTTTAGCTTAGTAAGAGGGCTCTCATTTATTTTCCTTTTCAGGATGATAACTCAGCACAGCCTAACAGCCAGAATCTGAAATAGTTTCTTCTTGTATTTTGTCTAGATTTCTAGTTGTTATGCTGGTAGACGTGTTCTAATAACAGCTAATATTTCAAGGACAGATGGAAGATTCCATCTAAGGGACATTTTAAACACTCACTGTAGGCTGTATTATACCAGATTTCTAACAAGCATTAAAATTTAAAAATACGTGCCAACAGAAATTCTTGTACAGAATTGTGACTTAGCATTACATATCTAGTGGATTTTTTTTTTTTTGGTTTGTTTTTATTTTTGTTTTTGAGACAGGATCTCACTATTATAACCCTGGCTGGTCTGCAACTATGTTCTCAAACTCCCAGAAATATGCCTGCCTCTGCCTCTGGACTGCTAGGATTAAAGGTAAGTCATCATCCCAGTTTTGAAGACTGATTTTAGTGACCATCATGAAAAGGATATTCATTTTTTGTAAATCTTCATAAGGAAGGCATTTGGTTTAAAGCTCTATCTTGAACCATGAACACTTCCTTAAGAAATCCTGACCTAGCTCAAATCATTGCTTTTTTTCTTTTTACTGTTTAATTTTTTTATTAATTAAAATTTATTCACTTTGTATCCCAGCTGTAGCCCCTTTCCTCATTCCCTCCCAAGCCTACCCTCCCTTCCTCTTCTCCTTCCATGCCCCTTCCCAAGTCTGATAGGGGAGGTTCTCCTCCCTTTCCATGTTACCCCAGCCTATCAGGTCTTATCAGGACTGTCTGCATTGTTTTCCTCTGTGGCCTGGTAAGGCTGCTCTACCCTCAGGAGGAGGTGATCAAAGAGAAGGCCACTGAGTTCATGTCAGAGATAGTCCCTGTTCCCCTTACTAGGGTACCCACTTGGAGACTGAGCTGCCATGGGCTACATCTGTGCAGGGGTTCTAGGTTATTCCATGCATGGTCCTTGTTTGGAGTATCAGTCTCACAAAAGACCCTTGTGCCCAGATTTTTCGGTTCTGTTGCTCTCCTTGTAGAGCTCCTGCCCCCTCCAGGTCTTTCTATCTCCCCACTTCTTTTATAAGATTCCTTGCACTCTGCCCAAAGTTTGGCTATAAGTCTCAGTATCTGCTTCTATATCCTGATGGGTAGAGTCTTTCAGAGGCCCTGTGTGGTAGGCTCCTGTCCTGTTCCTTGTTTTCTCCCTCTTCTGATGTCCATCCCCTTTGCTTTTCTGAATGTGGATTGGTCACCTTACCCAGGATCCTCTTTCTTGCTTAGCTTCTTTAGGTGTACAGATTTTAGTATGTTTATCCTATATTATATGTCTAATATCCACTTATAAGTGAGTATATACCATGTGTGTCTCTCTGCTTCTTGGTTACCTCACTCAGGATGATCTTTTCTAGTTCCCATTATTTGCCTGCAAATTTCATGATTTCCTTGTTTTGAATTGCTGAGTAGTATTCCATTGTGTAAATGTACCACAATTTCTGTATTCATTCCTCAACTGAGTGATATCTGGGTTGTTTCCAGATTCTGGCTATTATGAATAAAACTGCTAGGAGCATAGTTGAGTAAATATCTTTGTTGTGTACTTGAGCCTCTTTTGGGTATATGCCCAGTAGTGGTATGGCTGGATCTTGAGGAAGCGCTATTCCTAATTGTCTGAGAAAGTGCCAGATTGATTTCCAAAGTGGTTGTATAAGTTTACATTCCCACCAGCAGTGGAGGAGGGTTCTCCTTTCTCCACATCCTCTTCAGCATGTGTTGTCACTTGAGTTATTCACCTTAGCCATTCTGATGGGTGTTAAGGTGAAATCTCAGACTCATTTTGATTTACATTTCCCTGAAGATTAAGGACTCTGAGCATTTCTTTAAGTGTTTCTCTGCCATTTAATATTCTTCTAATGAGAATTCTCTGTTTAGCTCTGTACCCCATTTTTTAATTGGATTACTTGATTTGTAGGTGTTTTACTTTTTGCATTCTTTATTCATTCTGGATACTAGCCCTCTGTCAGAGATAGGGTTGGTGCAGATCCTTTCCCAGTCTGTAGGCGGTTGTTTTATTCTGATGACAGTGTCCTTTGCTTTACAGAAGCTTTTCAGTTTCATGAGGTCCCATTTATTGATTGTTGCTCTTAGAGCCTGTGCTGTTGGTGTTCTGTTCAGGAAGTTGTCCTGTGTCAATGTGTTCAAGGCTCTTCCTCACTTTTTCTTCTAACAGGTTTAGTGTGTCTGGTTTATCCACTTGGACTTCAGTTTTATGCAGGGTGATAAATATGAATATATTTGCATTTTCTACATGTAGACATCCAGTTAGACCAGCACCATTTGTTGAAGATGTTATCTTTTTTTTTTTTCCATTGTATGGTTTTGGCATCTTTGTAAAAAAATGAAGTATCCATAGATGTGTGGGTTTATTTCTGGGACTTCTATTCGATTCCATTGTTCCCCCATTCTGTTTTTATGCCAGTACCATGCAGTTTTTATTACTATTGCTCTGTAGTACAGCTTGGGAGCTTTTATTTTTCTTTTATTAGATAAGAAAGTCAGTATAATACTTGTTTTCTTTTTTTTCTGAAGGCTGCCTGAGAAATTACATTGTAATTGTTTCTATTTGCTTAATGGTCTCCCTACATTGAATATTTTTAATTTGTCATTAGTTTAATGGTCGCATTATATCACTTATTCAATTAGGAGCCTCCTCAAGCCCAAACATGAATAACAAAAGTGAGGTTGCATAGCCTGAACTTATGAGCACAAATCTGAAAATTAGCAGGGGTTGAGCTTGAATTCCTCTTTTCTCTGCCTTTAGCTGTGTGGCTGGTTACAAGTTATTGAACTTCATTGGTCTCCCATGTTTTTATCTATTAGAGGGTGACATTGGAATCACCATAACTGGATTTGTGAAGATTAGCTCAGCATCATTCAAATCTTATCTTAAAAATTTCATTTTTCGTGGACAAAAAGAAGAAAAATTTCTTTGACGAGAGACAGCTTCATTTTGCGTCTCACATTTAGTGGCCCTTTAGCATTATACACTTTACTTAGATGTATGTTAAAGAGCTGACCATGGTGGCACTTGAGTTTCAGCACAGTGCAGTAGAACTTTTGGTTTCTTTTAAAACTGAGTTATGTTATATAAACAGTTTTTTGCTTTAATCCCAAGTGTGGGATATGGGACTGACTTAGTTCGTCTACAGCTGATCATTGCCCTATGTAGCTCACACAGGGGTGAGGTCTTTGGCAGCTGGGGGTAGTTTAACTCTGAGGGTATAAACACTAGAGCCACCAGAGGCTTCAGAGAGGACTCTCCATGAGAGAGAGGAACACCTCAGAGAGACTGATGGAGGAGGAAGAAGGCTGCTTGTTTGTTGTTTGCTATCGCTAAACTGCTAGATATGCTGACAGCTGAGATTGGCATTTTCCCAAAGAACCCGAAGAACCTAACCAGCCAGAACTGAGTCTAAAGAAGTCTGTGTCTCTTTTCCCTTCCAACTTTCTCCTACCTACAGTAAAGGGGTTGGAAAGGAGGAAGAGGTATTAGAAAACCCCATTAAAATAGATTTTAAAAGGCAAAACATCCCAGTGCTTGGGAACCAGAGGTAGGAGGATTAGGAGTATAAGTTTCCCTTGGATACATGTGAGAGGCAAATAGGAGCAAAAATCCATGAATGGTTTTCTAATGTTTTTCAATGATATACATATTATAGGTGCTCTGGGAACTCAGAGAGGAGTGATATGATGAAATACAGGATTTGGGAGAAGGTTTAATGTGTAGCATAATTCTTGAACTATGTCTTGGGGAAAAGGTAGGAAAGAAAAAGGAACTCCTTATTGAGTAGTATGCGAGAAATGGAAGAGAGCGATATCTTGGTAGATAGCAGCTTGAATAAAATCACTATGGTTAAGTAGAATTAATCAGAATTTCCAAGGCACGAGAATAGTCACATCATTTTGGTGAAGAACTCACATTTAGGATGAGTGAGAGGAAAAGATTTTGAATTTTTTTTTTTTTTTTTTTTTTGTTAAGAATATGTCATTAGGAGCTACATAACAAGATAGATATAGAACTTCCCTCTTGATTTTGAGCTTCGTGCTTTCTGGCTTTAGAATGTAATTTTCCTGACTTCTTCCATTCTGATAATTCATCTTGCCTTAAAACTAGTCCAGCTCCAATTATACTTTCTGTGCATCTCTACTCACAGTGCATTGTGCTAATGCGAGTCTATATTAGTACATCGCCTAGTTTGGGCTCTTATGCAACCACTTTCTACAGTAGCCAAAGATGACCCCTTACAAGGTGCAAACCTTGTTTGCATTTAGCTGCTTCTTGAGTGTTACTAGTAATCTTTTAAGAAAAACATTTGTATGAGCTATATCATCTCAGTACCTGACACCAAGAAAATATGAAGGCCTTATGTAATGCTTCCAAGACATACAAAGTGGTTTTGCACATTAAAGCTGTGCAATGCGTACTTTAAAAGTAAGGGAGTGAGCAGATGAATACATGGCTCTTGGCTTCTTTACAAACATTGGTTCTCTCAGAAGGGGTGGCATGTGCTGATGTCACTGCAGGTCTCAGCGTGAGTCATTTCAGGTAGTTTCACTTGTTCTGTAAGTGAGATGGACACCTTCCTAGCATGTGTCCTCAGGAACCTTTGTTACCTACCTACCCTGATGCAGACAAGGATTACTTTGTATGACCTCAGATTCTTTCCCCATCAACTCCTGTGATGATTTACTTATAATGAGGCCTCTCTGGGTGACTGACATGTTGCTTTCAACATTAGGGGTTTTGAGTCAAACTCACGACTCATAACAATTTATTGTTTGTTTTGTTTTGGGGAGGGGAGAAGCCATGTCACTGAAAGAAAACAGGACACACCCATTTCTAAATAATTGTACTTGGTTAAATCCTATTAAACTGGTGATATGAATGTAAGATAATCAAAGAAAGATCACTGTAGGGATACATGAAGAGGAGCAGTGGCTCAGTGGTGGTTGAGGAGGTGGAGTGGGGGGTGTGGTGAGCACACACACATCACGTTCTGTAGGGAAGAAGCCCCCTGATGCTTTCCTTTTTCCATCTCATTCACTTAATCTTACTAGAAACTGACAAGATGCCCAGAAGAGAGGGTCTGAACTCAGCACTCACATTGTTTCCAAATACAGAAAGTTACCCTCACAGCTGTTTTATCAACAATCCAGAAGACTGAGACTCTGGACAGAAAATTACAAACAACTTATTTGCTTGTGATATGCCTTTTGTTTATGTTTTAAAAACATATCAACCAAGGACGATGCATGAAGAGGACCTAGACTCCCTGCCCAGATATAGCCCATGGCAACTCAGTCTTGAAGTAGGTTTTCTAGTAAAGGCAACAGGAGCAGTCACTGGCAGGAACTCGGTTGCCTGCTCTTTGATCACCTCTCCCTGGCTAGGTGGCCTTACTAGGCCGCAGAGAAAGAGGATCCAGACAGTTCTGATGAAACCTTGTAGTCTAGAGTCAGATAGTAGGGGAAGAGAACCTCCCCTATCAGTGGACTAGGGAAGGGGCATAAGGAGAGAAGAGGGAGAGAGTGGGGCAGGAAGGAAATAAGGGAGTAGGCTACAGTTGGAATATAGCGTGAATAAATTGTAATAAACAACAACAATAATAATGTACATAAGATATACTTAATTAAAAATGTATTTCTCTCTCTCTGTGTCTCCCTACCTCCTCTGTGTATGTGTGTGTAAAATGCCTCAAACCTTCTCTCAAGGATCTTATATGGAATCAAGTCTTTTCAGAATAGCCCTGGTTACTTATTGCTTATTGTTGTTAGTCAAAACTTGATCAATACAGTGCAAGAGAAGCACTGAAGCCCAAGGGAAACTGTCAACTCTTTTATTTCTCACCCCCTTTAAAATGTAGGTCAACTCAGCGAGATAACGTGCTGCACGGGTGCCACAAAAACTCTAACAGAATCTCGAAGCAGAAAGAATGCACGAGCATTTATTACAGCTTTATTTTTTTTTTTTACCCCAAATTTTTTTCATAGAACACGTTTCAGCAGTAGTAAGTCCTAGCTTCAAAGAAGCGAATAACTTCTTCCTGTGATCAAATGACGGAACCATCTCCCAACATGAATAAACTCGCTGAGTCATCACTGTCTCACACTTGCGGGAGAAAATGTCCGCTTAGCACTGTCGTCAGTGGAATAATCAATATTATAAAACTTGCTATTGTACACATAAGTGGAAAGTGCACATAGCTGCATGTGAATCCCGAGGATCACCTTAGATAGAATTCACTTGTGGACTTGAGTTATAGCCAAGCTGAACATTCTTTTTTTTCCCTCCAGAAAACCATTTTTTTTTTTTTGACTTGGAAGTATGACTAACCAAAACAAATTGAGACAAGAACATTTGGCTGGCGGGTACTTGAAGTTCTAGCTAGAGCAAAAAGACAACTAAAGGAGATACAAGGGATACAAATTGGAAAGGAAGAAGTCAAAGTATCACTATTTGAAGATGACATGATAGTATACATAAGTGACTCCAAAAATTCTACCAGGAAGCTCCTACAGCTGATAAATTCCTTCAGCAAAGTGGCTGGATTCCAAAATTAAAAAATTCAGTAGTAAATTAAAAAATAAATATAATTATTTATATTATACAAATAATATAAAATATCTTGGTGTAACTCTAATCAAGCAAGTGAAAGACCTGTAGCACAAGAACTTCAAGTCTCTGAAGAAAGATGTCAAAGATACTGAAAGATGGAAAGATTTCCCATGCTAGTGGATTCATAGGATTCACATAGTAAAAATAGCTATCTTACAAAAAGAAATTTACAGATTCAATGCAATTCCCACCAAAATTCTAGCACAATTTTTTTTATAGACCTGAAAAGAACAATTCTCAACTTCATTATGGGAAAACAAAAAACCCAGGATAGCTAAAACAATCCTGTACAATAAAAGAACTTCTGGAGGTATCACTGTCCTTGATTTCAAGCTGTGTTATTAAAAAACTGCACAGTATTGGGATAAAAACAGACAGGTTTTTATCCTGTCTGTTGCTCAATGGACTCAAATCAAAGTCTCAGGAATAAACTCACATATCTACAGACACTTGATTTTTGACAAAGAAGACAAAACTATACAAAGAAAAAAGAAATCATCTTCAACAAATGGTGCTGGTCTAATTGGATATCTGCATGTAGAAGTATGCAAATAGATGTGTATTTATCACCCTGCACAAAATTCAAGTTCTACATGGGTCAAAGACCTCAACATAAAACCAGATACACTAAATCTATTAGAAGAGTAAGTGGGGAATAGCCTGAATGCGTTGGTACAGGAGACAACTTCCTGAACAGAACACCAACATCTCAGGCACTAAGATCAATGATTAATAAATGGGACCTCATGAAACAAAAGCTTCTGCAAGCCAAAGGATGTTGTCAATAGGACAAAAAAAAAAAAAAAAACAGCAGCCTCCCAAATGGGAAAAGATCTTCACCAATCCTATATCCAACAGAGGCCTTTATCCAAAACATATAAAAACTCAAGAATTATTAAATACCAACAAACCAAATAACCCAATTAAAAATGGGGTACAGAGCTAAATAGAGAATTCTCAACTGAGGAATCTCTAATGGCCAAGAAGTGCTTAAAGAAATGTTCAATGTCCTTAGTCATCATGGGAAAGCAAATCAAAACAACTCTGAGATTCCACCTTACACTCATCAGAATAGCTAAGATCAAAAACTCTAGTGACAGCACATGCTGGAGAGGATGCAGACCAAGGGCAACACTTTTCCATTGCTGCTGGGAGTGCAATCTTGTGCAATCACTTGGGAAATCAATCTGGTGTTTCTCAGAAAATTTGGAATAACTCTACCTCAAGACCCAGCCATACTACTCCTGGGCATATACCCAAAAGATGCACCACCATACCACAAGGACACTTGCTCAACTGTGTTCATAGTATCCCTATTCATAATAGTTAGAAATTGGAAACAACCTAGATGTTGGTAAACTGAAGAATGAATAAAGTAAAGGTGGTACATTCACACAACAGAATGCTATTCGGCTATTAAAAACAAAGATTTCATGCAACTTGCAGGCAAATTGATGGAACTAGAAAAGATCATCCTGAATGAGGTAATCCAGACCCAGAGGTATGTACTCACCTATAAGTGGATAAAAGGCATAAATAGCATAACCATTCTACAATCCACAGATGCAAAGAAGCTAAGTAGCAAGGAGATCTCAAGGGAGGATGCTTTAGTCTCAATCAGAAGGGAAAATAGAATAGACATTGGAAATGGATGGAGGGAGGGAACTGGTTGGGAGAGGGTGTGAGGAGGGAAGAAAGGATCAGATGTGGAGGGAAGTGGGCAGGGAGACTGGAGAGAGAATGGAAAGGTGGGGGGACATCTCTGGGACGGGGGAGGTTCCTGAGATTCTATGAGGGTGACCCTACCTGAGACTCCTAACAGTGGGCAAAATGGAAGTGGCCACCTCCTATAGCCAAGAGAAATTTTTAGTGAAGGGAGGGGGGCAACAATTCACCCATAAAAACCTTCAACCAAAGTTTTGTCGAGCCTACAAGAATTGTAGGGATAAAGATGGAGCAGAGGTTGAGGGAATGGCCAAGCAATGACTGCCCCAACCTGAGACCCACCACGTAGGAGAGAGCCAGCCCCTGACACTATTAATGATACTCTGCTATGCTTGCAGACAGCAGCCTAATGTAACTGTCTTGTGAGAGGCTTCATCTAGCAGCTGACGGAAACAGAGGCAGAGACCCAAAGTCAAACAACAGGCCGAGCTCAGGGTGTCTTGTAGAAAAGTGGGGGGAAGGATTGAGGGGACCAAGAAGACCTACAGAGTAAACTGACCTGGGCCCATGATTAAATTCTCATAAAGAAATGACAGTGCTTAAATTAGGCTAAATAAAATCTATTTCTAATTAAAAAAAAGATTTGGCTGATACAAAAACATTCAGACTGGTCTTGTTAACTCCTGGAAAACAGCTGGCAGCATTTATTGCAATGGTAAGGTTTGAATTTTCAAGTGAGAATTTGAATATCAGAAAATTTGTATATGCCACTGTGAGCTTGATAGCTTTCCAATTACATGCCAAGGTTTTTCTGATGGGATTGGTGGGGATGTTAATGAATGTGTGGTGTTATTCTGAAATGCATCAGCATTTGGAAAATCTTGATAATTATGAAAAATGTCCTAAATATAACAAAATATTTGTGAGGAGACTGGAGGGGTGGCTCAGTGGTTAAGAGTGTGTAAGGTTCTTACAGAGGGCCTGCATTCAATTCCTAGCACCTATTGGAAGGCTCACAACCATCTGTAACTCCAGTGATCTGTTATTCTTCTGGCCTCCACAGGCACTGGGCAGACATGTGGTGAACATGTATACATGCGAGCAAACATGCATACACATAGCAACAACAACAACAATAGCAAAAAAAAAAAAAAAAAAAGAGCCATTTAAAGAGCAAAAGAGACCAATGGACTTTAATGTTACAGAGAACAAGGTTAATGTGGGCTTTTAGTCACATTGTGGCTCAGTTTCCCAAAAGTGCTCCTGTTGAGTTTTGGTGTAATGTCAAATAAAAATAAAAAAATAACCTTAATTTGTAGAGTAATTTTAATTCAAAACATGGCTGTTCTGGCAAGAGATCACATCCAAAGGCTTTCTAGGTCTGTGTGATTCATTTGGAATACAGACATGCCTTTAATCCCAGGAGACAGAGACATGCAGATCTCTGAGTTCTAGTCAGTGTTGGTCACAGTCAGTTTGGTTGAGAACATGAGTTGAGAGGCAGTGCAGTGGGGTTGAGTTCATGGTAGATCAGTTCATGGAATTCAGAGGCAGTTTTACTGGGAAAATTTTACAGAGACAGGTTGAAGAGAGATTAAGCTAGACACAGATGAAGACAGAATGAGACAGAGAATGGAAAGGGGCCAGAAAATTACAACAGATTGCTGGAGCTAGTGTGAGGCCAAGCAGAACAATTTAGTCAGAGACTGAGAGAGAAGCCAGGTTGAATCAGTCAGCTAGGAGAGGAGTTTGAGCCAGAACAGCTAAGTTGAACAAGCCGGAGAGCTCAGAAAGAACTAGGAAGAGTGAGCTTATTCAGTAGTGAGTCTCAGAGGCTGAAAATATTCTAGGACTAGATTAGACTGTATGGAGCTAGAGGCTTCCAGGACTAGGCCTAGGTTAGCATATAGAGGCAATAAGCCTCGGAGACGACAATGAGAACAGGTGAATAAAAGTTATTTTCACATCAGTTTTCTAAGAAGAATATTCAAATACCCTTTCTTCCCCAGATACAGAGCTTGAGATGCCAGAATTTCCTTACACACATTAACCAATACTACTTACCACGGTCCTAGAAGAAACCACTCAGGTCATATTTAAGTCTCTTCATTTGTGCATCTTTATTCCTTCATGTGGAAATTAAAATCCGTAATACAGCATTTCTATTTTAACTTAAAAACAAACAGCCACGCCTTACAAACAAAACAAAAACCAACAGCCAACCAGTTGAACAAACAAAAACCTTAGCAGTGTTATACTGCCAATTGCAAGTCATTTCTGGCCATTTCCAGCTCTCGGCATTCGTGAAGGATTGAATTCCTGAAATACCTGTTTTAGTTTACCAAAAATACCTCGTGTTTGTATGTCAAATAGGATTTCCCTCCAAAGCTTAATGATATTAATATTAGAATGGCATTATACAGCTAGAAGCTGAGGTTTATAAGACAATCAAATTCAACAGTAAGGAGCACATTTATTATGCTCTCCCAGGGGCCTCTTATCTGTGGCCTTAGGACATGTGACTAATGTCTGCCGGGAAGTGAGCCAGATGGGTTTTCCTGTTGTGTGCAGCTTATCCAGGGCTGTTTGGTGCAGTGCAAAAACAGGTTAAATATGTTTCTCTTGCTCCAGATTGCCTTCTCTCATAAAGGGAAGTGATTTGATTCCTCCCTCTGCAATGACCAGTTTAGATCACCGCAGCGGAGATTGGTGGTATTGTAGCTGTGTGGGGAGCTTACAGAAATAACGCATGGGAGATGGTGTGGCAATCGTGGACTTTCCCACAGAGTGACCCCGCATTAACCCAAGCTGAAGAAGCATTGCCTATGTTTTTGGTGGTGTACCTTTTCTTACATACAAGTGACCTGGTTTGGGCCTTGTGATGAAATCAATGCCACCCCTTATATATAGTATTCTTGCAGGAGTCTTGATGTTCTGGGTACGACTCACAAAGCAGCTGTCCCAGCAGCCTCCTATCATTTTAGAATCGTAAACTCTTGGGCCCCATTTCAGACTTCTCAATCAAAATATGCTTTTAAACAAAAGACTTATATGATCTGTAGGCTTATTCATGTTGAAAAAGCATTGATATTGATGGGGTGATTCCAAGCATTTCCGGCCTTAAAATCATCAAGGCTGATTTAAAAACTTATGCTGCTCTCTTACTCTCTGTCCCTCTCTCTGTCTCTCTGTCTCTCTCTGTCTCTCTCTGTCTCTCTCTCTCTCTCTCTCTCTCTCTGTATGTGTGTGTGTGTCCAGAGATCAATCTCAGGTAGAGGTGCTCAGGCAGTGTTGACCTTGGTAACCTGTGAGACAAGGTCTCTCAATGCCCTGGAGATGGTCAACTACACCAGGCTGGCTGATCTAACTGTCTTTGCCTCAGGACAAAGTGAGTGCCACCAAGCCTGGATTTATTATTAGCTTTGGAGACAGGATCTCACTGTGCAGCCCTGGCTGGTTTGGAGCTGGGTATGTAGACTAGGTTGGGTTCAAACTCACAGAGATCTGACTGTCTCTGCCTCCCAAATGCTTGGGCTAGTTTTTGTTTTCTATGTGGGTTCTCAGGATTGAGCTCAGGTACATAGGCACTATATTGATTGATCTATATTCCCAGCCCCTCAAAACTTTTGACACTTGAGCTACCTGGCACAGTGACAGCCTCCACTGAAGAAGAGAATATTTCAAGCTCCTCCATCTCCCATCATTTTTACCACAGATTTACAGTGAAAGCCAGTGGGAAACATCCAACCTTCCAAAGAAGTGCTGCACTGTGTTCCAAGTATGGGCGTTGTTGAAACAAACACAAACAAAAGGACATGAAAAGAGCCACACAACTAGTCGTACACAGAATGATGGGATTTAAAGACACGTTTTCTTGCAAAGCAACATTTCTATGGAGGAGAATTTACATCTCAGTGAATCTTGTCATCACACCTGAGGCACACAAAGTACTAAGAGTACATGGGCCACTGAAGGACAAAGCATGGACTCCTTTATGTGAGGGGCTGTTTTACCCAAGGACACTGCTGGATCCTGGCACTAAAATCATATTGGTCACCCTGGTTACTACTCAATGGTTTAAACCTCAGCCTGCTGAGAGAGGCACTCTGATACATTACTTGCTCATTGACACACCGCTGCCTCCCTAGTTTCTCCTAAAGATTAAAGTTTCTGAGACAGCTTCTGAAAATACGTGTACTAGAGAAGTTGATAGCCTGAGAGCTGCTGTGACACTGAGCTAATGATGGGCTGAAAAGACTCCCTTGGAAGGGAAAGAGTTCTGGTGGTTTAGTCAGAGTTTCTATTGCTATGATAAAACACCGCCATCAAAAACAATTTGGGAGGAGACAATTTCTTTTCATCTAATAGCTCTCAGGTCTCTCTCCATCACTGAGGAAAACTGGGACAGGAACTCAAGACAGGAACCTGGAGTCAGGAACTAAAGCAGAGGCCATGGAAGAGTGCTGCTTACTGGCTTGTTCTTCATGGCTTGCTCTGCTTGCTTTCTCTTTTTTTTCTTAATTATTTATTTATTAATTACAATTTATTCACTTTGTAGCCCCCTCCCTCGTTTCCTCTCAGTCCCACAAACCCTCCCTCTTCTTCCTCTATGCCTTTTCCCTAGTCCCCTGATAGAAGGTCCTCCCCTTCTATTTGACCCTAGCCTATCAGGTCTCATTAGGACTGGCTGCATCATCTTCCTCTGTGGCCTGACAAGGCTGCACCCCCCGGGGTGGTAATCAAAGAGCTGGCCACTGAGTTTATGCCAGAGATAGTGCCTACCCCCTTACTAGGGAACCAACTTGAAAATTGAGCAGCCTATGGGCTTCCTCAGAGCACAGGGTCTAGGTCCTCTCCATGCATGGTCCTTGGTTAGAGTATCCCCTGGGCCCAGGATTTTTGGGTTGGTTTGTCTCCTTGTAGAGTTTCTGTCCCCTCTGGGTCTTTCTAGCTCCTTCTTCTTCCATAAGATTTCCTACACTCTGCCCAAAGTTTGGCTATGTGTCTCAGTATGTCCTTCAATACCCTGATGGGTAGAGTCTTTCAGAGGCCCTCTGTGAAAGGCTCCTGTCCTGTTCCTTGTCTTCTCCTATTTCTGATGTTTATCCTGTTTGCTCTTCTGAGTGAGGTTTCAGCCTCTTAATTACTTTGGAAATAAATTTGGGGCTTACTCAGACAATTAGGAATAGTGCTACCTCAAGATCCAACTGTACCATTCCTGGGCATATATCCAAAAGATGCTAAACCATACAACAAGGACATTTGCTCAGCTATGTTCATAGCAGGTTTATTTGTAATAGCCAGAATCTGGAAACAACCTAGATGTTCCTCAACTAAAGAATGGATACAGAAATTGTGGTACGCTTACACAATGGAATACTACTCAGCAATTAAAAACAAGGAAATCGTGAAATTTGTAGGCAAATGGTGGGAACTAGAAAAGATCATTCTGAGTGAGGTAACCAAGAAGCAGAAAGATACATAGGATGTATAATCACTTATAAGTGGATATTAGCCATGTAATATAGGATAAACATACTGAAATCTATAGTCTGTTTGCTTTCTTATAGCACCCAGGCCTACCTTCCCAGGGATGGCATTGTCCATATTAGACTGGCCCCTCTCACATCAATCATTTATCAAAAAAGATAAAAGCCTCAGAGACTTGCCCATAGGACAGTCTTATGGAGGTGTTTTCAAAGTTCAGAATCTCTCTTCCCAAATGACTCTAGCTTGTGTCAAGTTGACAATAAAAACCTAGTAAGTGCCATTTCAGAAACTGTTATAAATTCTGTTCTAATTCAGAGCCAAAAAATTTATTAGTTGTTTTTTTTAAATAGAGCTCAAGTCAACAATCCAAGGAGTAATTTTTAAAATAAAATATTCTAACACACCGAAATACAAAGATATACTAAGTTGATATTTACATACTAAGGGATGATGGTAGGAAAATACTAAAGGTATTTGTTTGCCATAATTAAACCATTCATTCTGTTTTATGAGAACATAAGAACTGTGAGATTAAAAACATTACAATTCATAGAGTTTTACCCAAAATGTTTTAGCAACAGTTGTTAGCCTTGCACGGGTCTATGACGTATGGCCTGCAAAATACCCATGTTTCTTGGCCCAGAAAGAGCTAAGGCTTCATTGATGTGCAGGATACAACATAAGCGAGTGTACATATCTGATTTTGTATTACTATTGTGCTAATATTTTATATTAATATAAGGGTACATTCAGAAACCTTTTACTCTTACCAATTTGTTCTCATGACTCCACATTCAGTTATGAGGTTGGGACCCATAGTTGAAGAAGCTGGGCTCTAGATTTTTCCATGTATGTGTCATCCTAAGGAAATAAGACCTTTGTGCCAAGTCATGCACCGTATGCATTTGGTGGAAGTAGTTTTGCTGAAAGCATGGTATAAGTACCAAGAGACTGACAAATATTTTATAAATTCATAAAGTCAACTGCTTTCATTAGTATAGATTTTTTTTGTATTAAAATGTATATTGTGAAATCAGTGTGTCTGAATCAAAATAGCTGTGCCTTGAGCAATGGGAAATGAAATCTATATTAAGCAAAATTGGGCTTTGGCTGAGTCTTCAGCCTGAATCTGATTTTATAGGCAGTCTTAACTCAGGCAGTTATTGCTATTAAACACAGTGAAATTTGAAAATAGATTTGGATTTTCTATATGTCTGTAAACATTCCAAAGACCTTCTTTCTGATCATAGGAATCAGGCACTCAGTGACGACCTTGCTGTCTCTCGGCAGCTCTGTGTATACTTTCCTGGCTAGGTTTCGATTGTACCTGGCATTGACTAATGAGGGCTGGAGTAATTATGGGTGCCTTAAGTTTGAAGATACGACCATGTCATGTCTGTCAGGTCAGTAAAGTCCTCGAACCATGATACGCATGTAGGTGTGATTTTTGAAAGCTTTGGACACTTAGGATGATTCTGGGCCCACTAGACTGGGGTTGGAGGCCCCACACCAATCTTCAAATTATCCAATGATCTAAGCTTGAAGTTACTGGAAAGCTACTGCAGATGGAGCCGGCTGGGTTGAAATACTTGAAATAGCTTCAGTGGGTGGGTGGGAAAGCCCCTTCCTTGCACAGCTGTTCCAGTAGAACGGGGCATTCTATGGACCCTTCACACTTCAAGGATTTAAGCAATCATGTGTGGACTTTGTTGAGATGCAGATTCACGAGTTCTCAGTAGTTCTGTGGTACAGGCTGTGAATCATCTCTGTATATAAATAAGTGTGTTTTCAGGTAGATTTTGAGGTGTGTGGCCTGTGTGCCACAACCCGAGAAATGCAATCAGTGAATGCGTTTCTCTATCATGGGCATCTCTTTTACTTTTACCTCACCCTTGAGTAAAGAGCATAAACCAGAAAACAAACCAATTCATGGACTTTGGGGGGGAGGGCAAATTTAGAAAAAATGCATCATCTTTTTGGATTTGTTTAGTTATAAATTATATATTGAATACAGTACTTCTATCACTTAAAAATTTAACAGCTGAGAGTCTTTCTGAAGTTATTCCATGTGTAACTCAGGTAAGGGAACATACAAAGAAAACCACCTTTACATTTGTTGATATATGAGGTATCAGAGCAAACAGGTTTGGGAGAACAAAGACCAGTAGCTGACACAGGCCAGATACAGAGAGCCTTCTGGATTTGAGTCCACGATAAGTAAGTGATTACGAGACACCCTGAAGTCATGGGGTGAATCTCCGCAGGGCTGAGTGATGAGTGCTTGCCTCTCATCTGCCATCTTTGCCCCACCGCTGTCACCCTTGTCGCAAAATGACTCCCTGTTCTCTTCAGGCTCAGGTAGCAGGGTACTCCGCCCTTATGCGAATGTCAGCGCCGCAGTTTCTGTTTGTCACAAAACATCCTGAAGTGATCACTATGGAAAGTTAGTGTCTGCCTGGCAGCCTCATGTCATTGCAGAATTATTTTGCTTTCGTCTGTTTTCTCCATGCTTGTCCTAATTTTGTGTGTTAGATACACATAATCCACAGATCATTAAACTCCCTGGAACATCAATATTCAATATTTAATTATTTGCACTCATATCACGTTACCCTAATGCCATTTCTACTCTACAGAAAAGCTTTTGTGAATCCCCTGGAAATATTTATGCCTAATTTAGGCTTTGAAAAAAAAAAAAAGAGCTCAGTTTAAGATTTCATGGTGTAATTAAAATCCTCTATTTTTAAATGAAAAGAACATGGGCAATATTGCCTACTAGTTCACTAAAGCAGTGAAGCACCAATAGATAACTGTATTTCTTAGCCATTAGATTGTTGCTTAAGATTAATGACTGTGTCCATTTTCTTTACATGTCTAGGGCAGAGCGTGTTGGGCTCACAGTTCTAATTAACACATATTCAAGTTAATTTTCCAGTCAACTAAACAAATGCTATAGATCCTTCTGATGGCACTGAGGAGATTGTGATAGTAACTGGCCAAATGAAACAGGCAAATGGCAAAAATACATAATATGGAAGCAAACACATCATGGTACTAGTCCTTGTTGGGTTAGGACATTGGATCTGATCATTTCTGGCACTGCTCCCCGGAGAGCCCATGCTGTCAGCCAGAAGGGGGGACCTGGTAAGAAAAAAGGAAACCTTTTGTTAGTTTACTAACAATGCTAAAATGAATACTTTCCATTTCCAGGATCATGCAACTCCCCAGACATAGTTCACACATCACATCTCCCATGCCCACTCTTATTAATCGGTGGTAGTGGTTTTCTGGCCCAATTTGAAGGTTTTCAAGTTGCAGTGTCCTGCTGGGCACTTCTTACCTATCAGAGACCCAACATAAGAAATATATATTATGGAAACGGATTTATTAGATTGACTTATACAATAAAAGCTAGGTAGTCAAACAATGGCTGTCTATACACTGCAGAGGCAAAACCATCTCTACTCTCCCCTGGAACCCCTGTATAAGCCATTCCCATTCTGGCAGACAGTGCCCCCGCCCCTAAGTCAATACTTCCTGGAAATGTCCTCACAGACACACACAGAGGCATGCTCTTAGTTGACTCCAGTTCCAGTTAAGTTGACAATCAAATCATGGCTCCTGATCGGAAATACTTTTAGCTCCTGGGCTCACCACCGAGCGCAAGCAGGGGATTCTAAACAGCCAAGCAGGCAAAGAAGGGAGGTAGCAGAACAGGAGTAAAGGAAGGGGAGAGGTGAGGCTGTGAGTCAGAAATCAGTCTGCTGTGGGCAGTGTGAGAATGCATCACCAGCAGGGCTCCCCCCCGCCCCCCCGTGCGGCGTGGTCACGTTAGGGCCGAAGGCTGCCTGACGCTGCACCGCACTGAGCTGTATGGACCTCAGCTGCCATTCTGCGCAGCCACTGCCACGTTCAGAGATCTGAGAATGCTGTGGGGTTCAGCCTTTCATGGCTCTTGGTAGACGGTAAACGAAGCTTTGGTGTACTATAGTCCCTGAAGTTCCAGGGTCACCAAATCCACCCCAAGCCAGTGGCTTCAGTTCATTGTCCCAGACAACAACAACAACAACAACAAAAAGAAGAGCAAGGGCAAGAATGGGAAGGGTTAGTTTGCTTCATTTTGTCCTTTGCTGATTTCTTCCAATGTGTTTTGATCACATTCACCCCTCCCCTAATCCTCTCGGATGCATCCCTCTTTCCCTACCCACCCAATTTTGTGACTTCCTCTTTTTCTTATATGTTTTTTTTTTTTTTTTCAGGAAAAGTTCTGATACAGGGAAAATTAGGGCCCCTTTGAGGATTATTAGACTCCTCATTAATCAAATAATTTAAGAATGAGCCCAAATGGAAACCCAAGGATACTTTTATTAGAGTTTCAAAGAAAAACTGTAGGGCAGGCAAACTCCAAAACCTGCAGCAGCCGCCTGGAGGAGAGAAGGGAAAAGCTGTGCTATTTAAGCTTCATAGAGACACATGGCTCACAAGGATCTAGATGGCCAGGAGGAAGGCTTTAGAGAAGGTGCAAAGAAGCCCAAAATATTAGGGGGGGGGGGAAGCCCAAATCGTTAAGGAAAACGTACTAGAGATGGGAGATGGGGACCCAGATCAACCAAAGACTTGGTTTTTAGTGCACAGATGGTCTAATACTCTATACTATAGATGTTAATGCAAAACCTTGGTGTTCTCTGAGCTGACTGGACGTCCTCAGGGCATGCTGACATTTTGGGTTATCCTGAGCCTGGAACCCTTAGTAACAACCTGTAGAATAGGGCTGCCTTCTTCTGACTCCTAAGAGGGCTTTGGAATTGAGAGAGGCTCTCCGAGGGTTGTCTCAGGTGTCCAGCATCCTACCTCACCGCTTTGGTATGCCCACTGCTATGGGGACTAGGGGTGTGTGTGTGTGTGTGTGTGTGTGTGTGTGTGTGTGTGTGT
>NW_026586662.1:2149960-2153419 GCF_907164565.1 Psammomys obesus
TGTGGGTGTGAGCGTTCACAGTCTATTTATTCACCTATAATGTGGGCATCCCTGGTAGTCTTTGGGACTCATTTAGAGATGAATGAGACCTGCTTTCCATCCTCTAACAGGTCCCACTTAGGTAGGAATAAAAGTTCCATCAATAATGGCACCTATTAAAAGTGTGAGGAGCACTAAGGAATATGTGTGAGCGAAGGGCTGCTAATTCTGCCTAAGGGGACTGGGGAATTTCAACCATGAAAAATATTTAATAATACCGTGCCATAGGAGATATTTACTTTGATTAATTGCCAGAAGATAAATACCTTTCTGTTGAAAGAAATTCTAATCCAATATAGAACTGAAACATAGAAACAGTGTACTCACTGTGTTGGTGGATCTATTATGAAGAGTCAGTAATACTTAAGCTTGTTTTTTTTTTTTAATACTGTATAAAACACTAGCATTTACTTTAATGAAGCCAATTAAATAGCAAAAGGCCTTGTCAATAAAACTCATTTGGAACCCTTTGCTGGCTTGGGTAACAGTAAGATCTGGAGAGGACAGGAACTCCACAAGGAGAGCAACAGAACCAAAAAATCTGAGCACAGGGGTCTTTCCTGAGACTGATACTCCAACCAAGGACTATGCATGGAGATAACCTAAGGCACCCCCCACCCCCGCACAGATGTAGCCCATGGCAGTTCAGTATCCAAGTGGGTTCCATTGTGATAGGAATAGGGACTGTCTCTGACATGAACTGACTGGCCTGCTCTTTAATTACCTCCCCCTGAGGGGGAGCAGCCTTACCAGGACACAGAAGAAGACACTGCAGCCACTCCTGATGAGACCTAATTGACTAGGATCAGAAGGAAGGAAAAGAAGTCCTCCCCTATCAGTGGACTTGGGGAGGGGCATGCATGCAGAGGGTGGAGGAAGGGAGGGATGGGAAGAGGGAGGGAACCACAGGGGGGATACAAAGTGAATAAAGTGTAATTAATAAAGAATTAAAAAAAAAGAAAAAAAAAGGAATGTTTAGTCTCAGCACCATTGTCTCCTCTGGTTCTGCTAAAGTCACACTGCTGCTCTTTAAGAAGCTTATACTAATTAAAGGGCAAGGTTCAAGACACTAGTTTTTATTTCCCCTGCAGGCTTTCTATATGAAATAATGGCCCAGAGGATAGAGCTGGATGGCTCAGTGCAGACCGGGTATTTCAGCTTATACCATGAAAAGCTGAAGTCGTCTTTGGGGAAAAAAAAAAAAAAAAAAGATCGTTGTGCAGATAGGATTCACACTGGGATTTTTAGATGTGGCACTAAATGCAACTTGAAATAGGAGTTATTTGTTTGGCCAAAACCCATTTCAGATTTAATTGGGGGAGAGATATATTCAAGAAAGTTGTGTGGCTTGGTGATACACACATTAAACAGAGGTCGCAATGCCTTCAAATCTGAGAATTTGAACATTCAGGGAATAAAGAAAGAAATTTGACACTATAGAACAATTTGGGAACAGATACAAGTTTTTTGTTTGTTTATTTTTCTAAGTCTGTGAAAAATCTTTTCTTTTGGGATTATGCTGTCAGGTCTGGCTAATTTGCTTTTCCCTCTTTCATCTGATTATTACTACTTATCAATTTTAATATTTTAAAGCTTTCCCAATTTTGAACCAATATTGATGTTTCATGAATGGAGAAATGAATAGAGAAATACCAATTTTATTCTTCTCTCTCTCTCTCTCATCTCTTTGAACTTTCCACAGGAAAGATTACATTTTTCTCTCTGAATCTTCTCTATAAGGCTACTGTATCAAAAGTTGGTGGGCTAGCTTCTGTGTGATTTGCTTTGCAACGGAATAATATCATATCATGACATAGTAATACATTTCATTTTTGTGGGCTCAAAATTAAAGTCACTAGTAGTTATAGTGTGTCATAATAATTGTTATATTCAGAAAAAGTTGATTGATCAATGAATGTATGGGTTATATATAAACATATATATAAAGCAAAGCAAATAATTTTTTATAAAAATGGTCACTTTTGATTTAATAAAAGAACTCTAAACCAGAAAGCCATAGGCCAAGCACAACCTACAACCTCAAAACCAGAATTCTTTTAACTGAAAAGACATCCCTTTTAGTCATACAGATGTAGTAAAAATCTTTCTTTTACCATCGTTCCCTAGCTGAGAAACTAACCAATTTCTCAAGTATCCTTCTAGAAGTAACACATATTAATGTGTATGCAAACACATGTGAATTCATTCCCCAACACCCTGCTCTATATGCTTTTCTCTCCTTCCATTCATCCTTCCTCCTTTTCCCATCTCCATTTCTTTCTTCCTTTCTTTCCATATCTCCACCCCAGCCCTTCTGTTTCAGTACATTCACTTATGTGCATTCTTATTCCTTTTGGTTTTATTTCACAGATATATGGAATTTAACCATTTTCCTATTAATGGCTTTTTTGGCTATCCATAAATGTTTACTATTTTATGTTACTGTGAATACCTTCGTACAAACACCACACTAGCTATGTGAGTGTATGTGTTCATAGAATAACGTTTTTGAAAATAGAGTTGCTAGGTAAGAGGGCAGTTATGATAGATCCTGTCGAACAGTCCTCCACTGTGACGTATGACCTTCACCTCCCAGCAGCAGGGTTCTCTCATCCTTGCTTAGGTGGGTGTGTTACATAGTTCTTTGACTCTCATCAATATAAATGAAATAATATGATTTCATACTTGATTAATTTTTATTTAATTCGTTAGTTTTTAAGTTCTATTTATGTATATAAGTCTCTGTCTCTTTATCTCTCTGTTCTCCCTGTGTGTATGCATGCATGCATGCATGTATGTATGTATGTATGTATGTATATATGTATGTACATACGTATGTGTGTGTGTGTGTGTGTGTGTGTGTGTGTGTACTGTGTATGTAAGCATTCAGGTGCCTACAGGGCACAGAGAGGCCTCTGGATCTCCTGGAGCTAGAGTTACAGGAGGTTATATGTCAGCTAATGTAGTTCTAGGCATTAACATTGTGACCCTGGAAGAACAGCAAGCATTCTGAACTGCTGGCTCTCCCTCCAGGTCCTGTGTTGTTTTCTTAGCAGTAGAAAATCCTTCTTACCATACAAGATCCACTTTCATTTTTCTCTTCCTCAAATTATCCAAAGTTGCTTAAAACTGAGTTTATCTGTTTTACAAAGGAGTGGAATGGGCTCATTTTAATGTAAGACTATCATATATTTAGAATTGATTGTCTCTGTGTATGTACATAATTTTATTCACTCTGTATTTTGCCTTTGTCATGTGTTGGTTTTAGCCACTTGAAAAATTTGTGGTTATGTGTTTAAATCATTAGTCTTTGCTTTTGTGATTTCTGGATTTTTATGCTATCCTTAAAAAAAATCTTTTTTTTAATCTTCTGCCTTCCTTCCTTCCTTCCTTCCTTCCTTCCTTCCTTCCTTCCTTCCT
>NW_026586662.1:2153429-2172490 GCF_907164565.1 Psammomys obesus
CCTTCCTTCCTTCCTTCCTTCCTTCCTTCCTTCCTTCCTTCCTTCCTTCCTTCCTTCCTTTCTTCCTTCTTTCCTTCCTTTCTCCCTCTCTCCCAGCCTCCCTCTCTCCCTACCTCTGTACCTCCCTCCCCTCCCCTTCCCTCTCTTTCTTTAATTTCTCTGTATCGTCCTCCATCGCCAGATACTTCACTTTAATTTCCTGACCTTATCATTTTTATCTATCTATAAATGATGCTGGATTGACACTATTTTTTCTATTTGTTTTCATTTTCTCTATGGTCACTGGGGCACCCCCTTTATAATATTCTAAATTATCTGACAAATTTGTCCCTACTTATAATTCATTGCTCATAGACCTGAGTAATGTTTTAGTGATTAAGATTTTATAATAAAAAATTAGATCCAGATTGCTCTCCATTTTCAGATTTCTGCATATTATTTCTTTTTCGTAGACTTTAGAATCCACTTGTTAAGAAGTAAATTGGTATTCTTATTGGGGTTTTACCAAACTCAGTGAGTATTGACATCCTTGTAATAGTGACTCATTTTGTCTGATAATATATTATGGCTTTCAGCATGTTCACATTCTTTTTTGTTTTGTTTGATATAATGTTGAAGCTCTCTTTAAAAGGTTTTTACCCAGTTCTAGTGGCTTTCAATGTGATGTAACATGACCATGAGATCTCTTCTATTGTGTATTCTACCACTTAGTTGTAACTCTATGGTACTTTGACTGCTCTATCTGTGCCTTACTCCCTTATTTGTAGCTACATTGCAGCAACAACAGTAACTGTTAATTGATACAAGTATATCTTCTGTAAAAATGTCTCTGGAGCATCCACACTGATCACTTTGTCAGTTAGCTTTGGAACTATGGAACCTTGTTCAGGCAGTATCTATTGTTTTCTGAGTCACAGTTGTTCACCCAAAACGGACGTTTAATGTTTATTTTCATAAAACCTGTCTTATTGATAAATTACTTTATAATATATTAACATATTTTGTTCACAAAAATTTATTTATTTTACTCATATTTTTTGTATGTATATAGCCATAATCTTAATGCTTTGAGTAGCATGAGAATTTATCCTCTTTTAAAGCTCTACTGGATTGATTTTCACAATGGTTGTGCATGTGCATGGCCAGTGTCCTTGGTGGCCAGAAGTGCATTGGATCCCTTGGAACTGCAGTTACAGATGGTTGTATGCTACTATGTGGGTGCTGGGAATCAAAACTGGGTTCCCCGAGAGAATAGTCAGTGCTTTTAACCACCATGCCATCGTTTCAGCCCCTGTAAATGTTATTATGTTTAGAAATTTTGCATTGGCAATGAAAAGTGAGATTTCTTTGTAGCATTCATTTTTTTTGAAGTTTTAATTTAAAAATAACTTTATGTGTATGGGTGTTTTGCTTGAATGTGTATTTGTGTGCTATGCATATTCCCAGTGCCCACAGAGGCCAGAAGAGGCATTGGATCACCTTGGACTAGAGTTACAGATGGTTATTGTATAAACTGATGACACCACGACAGCTCCAAGGTATGGTTTAGGGAAAGTTTTTGTTTTTGTTTTAGAGAAGAGAAAGAGAACCACCAGAGGCATCTGATAGACTGAACACAGCCAGCAGACTGCGCTTGCCCATGAGAAGAGGGAGGGAGAGAAAAAAAGAAGAAGGCCAAGAGAAGAAGACAGAAGAGAGGGAACATAACTGAAATAACAGGGTTATAAGGAGAAATGAGTATCTGGATGGAAGGAAGCTCATGAGCTGCAGAAGTTTAGGGTAAGGGGCGGGGTGAGAAGGGCCAGGATGCCAGCACAGACTATGAAACGTGTAACAGGTACTTGTGATACTGAGGGAACAGGATACAGGAGGCCAGTACGCACTTTGGTATGCTAATAGCCACTACAGATAGCCATTTGTCCCCTCTGCCAGTGATAAGGTAATCGATTCTCTGGTAGAGGGGAACTGGCCTCACAAGTTCCTGAGGAGTGCTGGCTTTTTGTCTAGCCATCAGAATTTGAACCTGGCAATTATGAGCTGCCATGTGGGTGCTGGGAATCAAACCCAGGTCTTCTGTAGGAACAACCAGTGCTCTTAACCACTGAGTCACCTCTTCAGCCCCTGTAGCATTTTTTTCATAATCTCAAAAATAAAAGTTTACTATAAATCATTAATCTTTCACAATCTACAGATATTGTCATGAACATTATGAAATACCAACAAAAACTTAAACACGAATATCATTAGGCTCCCAAAGCAAACCTGTTCCTGGTGGGATGTCTTAAACCTCTGTGGATTGTAACTCCACTATGTAATAGAAGTGTCTCTCCTGTTGAGCATCTTCATTATGTGGTGTTCAGGTGATGGCTACCATTAGTTATAAGTGGCTAGGGAATTCTTAAACGGTCGCTAGCTAGGGTGAGACAACGAATTCTAGACTTCATTTAATTTTAATTGAGCTCAACTTAAACAGTCCAGGTGGCTGAGACGTAGCCCAGTGGCAGAGAACTTGCCTCACTCAGGCAACACTCCGAGTTCTACCCCCCCCAGCACTGCACAACAATGGTATCAAACAGAGAGGGCTGGGAAACAAGCCTCCTTCAGCTTTATCAAAAGTGACTATTGAGTAACACCTATCTAGAGAAAGTGAAGTTGTGTGTAGCACTAATTTTGAATGTTAGTTTTCCAGGCTTTGCCTTTTCTACTCTTCTGGCTTTACAAAAATAATTCCAATTTTTTTTTCTACCAATATGTAGCCGTAATCTGAATGCTTTAAGTTGCATGAGAATTTATCCTCCTTTAAAGCTCTACTAGATTGATTTTCAAAGTGGCTGTGCAAGGTTACATTCCCGCCAGCAGTGGAGGAGGGTTCCTTTTTCCTCACATCCTCTCCAGCATGCATCATCCCTTGAGTTTTTGATCTTTGCCATTCTGAAGGCAATGAGGTCTTCCACAGGGGACTTCTGAAAAACTCTACCCACCAGGATATTAAAGGAGATACTGAGACTCATAGCCAAACTTTGAGCAGAGTGCAGGAAACCTTATGGAAGAAGGGGGAGATAGAAAGAGCTGGAGGGGACAATAGCTCCACAAGGAGACCAACAGAGCCAAAAAACCTGGGCCCAGGGGATCTTGCAGAGACCAATACTCCAACCAAGGACCATGCATGGAGAGGACCTAGACCCCTGCTCAGGGGAAGCCCATAAGTTGCTCAGTTTCCAAGTTGGTTCCCTAGTAGTGGGGGTTAGGAGCTGTCTCCGGCATAAACTCAGTGGCTGGCCTTTTGATCACCTCCCCCTGTAGGGGGCAGCCTTGCCAGGCCACAGAGAAAGATGATGCAGCTAGCCCTGATGAGACCTGATAGGCTAGGGTCAGAGAAGGGGAGGAGGTCCTACTCTATCAGTGGATTAGGGAAGAAGCCTATTAGGGGAAGAGGAAGGAAGGTGTGTAGGACTGGGAGGAGATGAGGGAGGGAGCTACAGATGGGATACAAAGTGAATAAACTGTGATAAATAAATAAATAAATAAATAAATAAATAAATAAATAAATGAAATTTTTAAAAGAATTAAAAAAAAAGCTTTATTAGAATTACCTGTAACAAACTAGATGTAGTGTTTTGTTTTGGTCTTACATTCTTTTGACACACTTTCTTATTTTTAAATATAATGTCATTTATTCTTTGAAAATCATGTATGTAGTAATTCCTAGTAACCAGAAACCACCTTAAGAGATTTGCTTTTCTAATAAACAGAAACCAACCTTTAGGCTTATTTACATTATTTACCTCATCAAAGTTCTTCTGTTTAGGACAATCTCACCAGCACTGCCATTTTGGGGTGCTGCTTTGGATCTAACACTAGTAAGAATTTTTTTTTTCCTGAGTATTGTGCTGGCTGCATCTTATTCATCACATCGAATAACATAGTTGTGATTATCATGTCTTAGAAATTTGGAAAAATTTCCAGACTTCTGTAGTTTTTATTTTATATTTTCTGTACTCAAGAGTTCTCCAAAGGGCGGGGGAACCTTATTTTTTTCCTAGATAAAAATCTCTGCTTCATAACCTTGCTCATTCCTCCTGCTTAAATTTATTAAGGTTTCTTTTGAGTCTAATACCTTGTTATTTTTGTGAATGTCTATGTACCTGTGAAGTGAAAACATAACCTTATTTTCAGACTATAGAATTTATGTTTATCAATTAGCTCTCTGTTGTTGGGATTTTGGTTTTGTTTTGTTTTGTTTCTTGTCCCTTATTTCTTTCTCCATTCTTCCTCCCTTCCCCCCAGCAAGGGTTCCATTTTATCGTGCTGGCTGTTCTGGAACTCGCTATGCTTTCCAGACTGGCCTCAAACCCATGGTAATGAGCCACCACACGTGACTAATGTTCATTGTTTTATTCCTTTATAATATGACTTACAGTTTTCATTAAAATTCATCATGGACTAGAAGATAATCAAATGTCTCTTATTAGTGGTGTTTTTAAATATTGTCTTTGAAATGGACAGTTCTGTCTCTTAACAATGTTTCTCTTTGCTACATAAATATTTGTGGCAGTTTCCTCTTCATTGTAAAGTATTTTTCCCTTATAAAGTATATTTTTCCCTTATAAAGTATATTTCTTTGTCCTATTCAGTGCTCATTGTTCTGAAGCTCACTATGCCAAAGCTAAAATTGCAACGCCTACCATTTTATTTATTTTTGCTATAATGCTGTTTTTTTCATTTTCACTTTCTGAATCATGTTGCTTTAGGTTGAGCTCTGCTTTGCTTTCATCTTTCAGTTGGTGTTGGGCATTTCAATTTATTGCTATGATAATATGTTTGGTCTTGATCCTATGTTAATTTGTGATATATTTTTAAAAATCTGTCAATTTGGTCTGTTTTCATTTATGCAGGCTTCATGTAGTTTATCTGATATTAAGAAGTTATACTTCAGCTTTAGTTGCCTTTAAATCATACTTCCAGGAGATATCTTTGGCACTTATTAATCTCCTAATATAGACAGCAACAAATTAACACATCTCATCCTCTTTCCCTTGCTTTATAAATTCACAGTATTCAATAATATTAGCTTTCTTAGTATCTCCTTTCAGCTGGGTGTGTTTTAACTTACATTTTCCTCATTACTTCAAAAGCCTTTGGTTTCCAGATATGAAAGCCAGAAAGAAAACTTACTTTACACATTCTGCTTATCAAGTTGAAACTAAGTTCTTTCTTAGTTTCACAATTAAACATAGCCACCAGCAATCATGAATTTTGTTGCTTTCCTTTCTCATCTCTCTATGTATACATTGATGATTCCATATTTACTTTATTTTATGTATGTATTTCATCCTGCACACCCCTGCTGCCTTCAGGGCTCAGAAGAGAGCATCGAATCCCCTGGAACTGTAGCTATGAATAGGTGTGAGCCATCATGTGGGTGCTGGGACTCATACCCAGCTCTTCTGGAAGAACAAGTGCCCTCAAGCACTGGACCGACTACCCAGTCCTTTACAGATGATGTTCTTGATCACCACGGCTTGTCAGGCTGGGGCTGGAGATGCAGCTCAATTGGTTGGCTGCTTGCTTAGCATGCCCCTCACCCTGGGTTAGCTTCCCAGCACCACACAGAGCCGGGCATGCTGTATCTTCACGCATAGACTATCAGGATCAGCATGAGGAGCAGAAGTTCAAGGTCATCATTGGCTGAAAATGACTTGAGGCCAGCCTGCACTATATTTAAGCGGTCAAAAAAACTTTTGTCCTACATATTTTTTTTCAAAGATGGATCTTAGTAGGTGATGATGCTCCTTGAATTTTTGGATATTTGAGCTATTTAACTAAACATTTTTATAACTCCGAGACACAGCTTCTCTCCATAGGCAGTCCTGGGCTCTAAGTTTTTTTTTTTTTTTTGGAAATATTACAATTATTTATTTGCTGGATTTTGGCACTGGGTCATGTGATGAAATCCAAGGCTGGCCTTAGAATTTCCTTCACATATTTCATATTTTTTTTTTTTTGCCTGAATTCCCCCGGATTTTGGGTTTGAGTTTGAACTTTAATAACCATTCAAAGGTATTCTTTAGTTTTGAGCCTTTTGGACTCATCATTCCTAAGTTTTTGAGTGTCCTTTTATCTCTAAGGGAAAAATTCAGGAAGTGAGAAGGGTAGTTTTGTTATAAAACTATGTCAAAGATAAGTAATGTTTTCTTTTTTTTCCTCCCACACAGCATGAATTCTTGGATTTTCATTAGCACAAGGTTATTTTTTTTTTCACTTGTAATATCTACATGAACATTTATTACGGGTCAAGCACATCTAGTTTCACAAAGATGTAAATGCCGCTGGTGACGCTTTTGCTTTGTTAGGAACCTTTCCAGATCCTTCTTCTCTTTATTTTGTCAGATCTCCAGAAAAACTCTGTGGGTAATGCTGTCCCATCGTGTAGATGGAAGGATCAAATGTCATAGAGGATAAACAACTAGCTCAAAGTTAGTAAATGATAGACCTGGGGTTTAAATCTAACCTTCTGACTCCCCAGCCAAAGCTTGAAGCCACCCATCAACCACTTACCTGGCTAGAGGGCTGTCGATTTAGCTATCTCTCTTGATGCTAGGCTGTTATTCAATCTACCAATGTACTCCTCTCATGGAAAGTATGTATTTTTTTTTTCTTTTGGATCTTTCATCTAGCGAATGGAGGTGATTTTATCCCTCAGGAAATATTTGGTAATAACCTGAAGCAGTTTTGGTAACGGCAAGGAGTTGCATGTCTGACCTCTGCTCAGGCTGGGAACAGAGGAACAATGATGTCGAGCATTTCACAAAGTGGCGGGCACGCTCACAGCAAAGGAGCATTCAGCCCCGAAGTCCATGATGCCAGTGCTGAGAAACTCTGATTCGGTGGTAATTTTATTGAGGAAAGTGTTTACTATCACCGTTTTCACTTTGGATCACTGAACTCAGTGCTATAGCAGAACATACGCATAAAGACGTTGAGTACTATTTTAAACAAAAAGAACATTTAAGTTCTTTAGGTCCTTTAGAATTTGATCCTTTTGGTGCTCAAAAGGGACAGGACAGGTAACCAGTAAAACTTTATTGATAATCTGACTTTTAAAAGTTTTGTTTTGTTTTTTCTTTCCCTGATCTAATTTTATACTAATAACCATTTCATTTTACATCTAAGCTCCCTGATTACACAGCCAAAGCCTGGAACCACCACTCACCCATCTATTGGGCTGTCCCTTTAAACACATCTCTTTAATGCCAAGCTGTGATTCAGCCTACCAATGCACTCCTCTAATGGAAACTACATATTTTTTTTTTTCCTTTCATTGAGTTAAGGGTAATCTAGTCTACTCATTACGGAACTTCCTTCTCATTGCTGATGAAGAGCTCTAATTTAATTATTTCTTGATTACTTAGCATAGTATTTATAAAAACGAGTAAAAATAGCCCCCCTTTTTTCGGGATGGAGAGGGTATTAGAATAATGGAATTGGACAGAATTATCTGTTTCTATGTAAAAGATCATTTTATTAATTAGTCTTTCTTTCCCCCAAGGACCAGATAAACACTGCTTAGAATCTGCCCAAGGCCTGTTTCCTTCACAGAAGGGTACCTTTCAGCTCCAGGCTACGTTTTGGAGCAAATATGAACAGTAGTAATCCAGGTCTAGCTGGTTTAAGCAAAAGACCTGCTGCCAAAATAATAATAATTTCAGAATGACTGCCTAAATACCCCCTTTCACACAGGTCACATGTGTTCAAAGCAAGCCCTGCAGCAGTTGCCTGTGGGTAGGGGTTACAGCAGGCCAGCAGAGCATCTTTTAGAAAGTAAGCTAGTAACAGCTAGTTTCAGTATTTAAAAGTATCTGTTTGCCATTCCCTTCCAACTCCATAGCTAGTTAAGATTAGTTAACTATTTGGGAAGTTTAAAAACCATTTCAGGAAAGTGATTATTTACTGGAGACTTTCATGATCAACAGGATGGCTTTTTAAAACCGGTGATAAATCACTGTAACCTTAACGAGCTCTGTGTGTAATTGAGGGAAACAGATTTGCGAGAGATGAATCATGCATTTTAGAAGAAAAACAAGGCACGGGGGTGGGTGAGGTGTTACGAGTTTGAATTCCTCTGAGAGCTGGCAAATGCTCCTTACAGGTTCACCTGCTAAAAGTTCCCATTAACAGCTGTTTGGTTGTTAATTGTCTTTCTTCAACAAGCAGTTTCATGGTGTTGGAGTATCTGGGTATCTTCCACCCAAAATCTGAAGACATCACCGGAACATCTGGAGGGCAGTGTGACAGATAGCACAGTCCTTCTGGTGCTTGTACCTCGGCAAGCCTCTGCATGTCTTCTTAATTAGGATGCAAAGTAAAAGTGACAGAGTCACCGCACGCGAACAGGAGGCAGCTGGCACCGCCAGGAGAGGGGCAGACTTAGCAGTTGGGCCGTACCACCAGCATTCATATGTGACAGGCAGGAGCTCTTTAAAAATGGACTCCCGAGAGCTTGTTGCCAGTACGCTTCGCAGAGGCTTGGGATGAGAGTAAGGGCTGCTGCTGAGTGTCTTCCACATCTCCGCTTCTGAAGGTCGCAGAGTGGCATCACGGAAGCTGAGTTTTCTCAAGAGACAGTAGGCAGAACTGAGACAGTTCTTTGAAAAAGCTAGCTTGAGGCAACGGAGAGTGGGCTTGATAGCTAAGAGCACTTGCTCTTACCGAATACTTGAGTTTGGTTCCGAACACCATGTCAGGTAGTTTACAACTACCTGTAACTCCAGCTCTAGGGGCATCAGATGCCCTTGTCTGGCCTCTGTAAGCACTAACACTCATGAGTACATGCACAAGCACAGAGTCGTGCATGGATATGCCCGCATACGTGTGCACCCCCAACACAAACACTAAAAATACATAAACAAATCTCTTTATTTGTAATAGCCAGAAACTGGAAACAACCCAGCTGTCCCTCAGTTGAGGAATGGATACAGAAATTGTGGTACATCTACACAATGCAATATTACTCAGCAATAAAAAAACAAGGAAATCATGAAATTTGCAGGCAAACGGTAGGAACTGGAAAAGATCATCCTGAGTGAGGTATCCCAGAAGCAGGAAGACACACAGGGGATATACTCACTCATAAGTGGATATATTAGATATATAATAGTAAATAAGCTAATCAAGAAGGAGGACTCTGGCTAAATGCTCAATCCCCATTCAGAAAGGCAAAGAGGATGGACATCAGAAGAGGGAGAAGACAGGGAACAGGACAGGAGCCTACCACAGAGGGCCTCTGAAAGGCTCTACCCTGCAGGGTATCAGAGCAGATGCTGAGAATTATAGCCGAACTTTGGGTAGAGTGCAGGGAATCTTATGAAAGAAGTGGGAGATAGTAAGACCTGGAGAGGACAGGAGCTCCACAAGGAGAGCAACAGAACCAAGAAATCTGGACCCAGGGGTCTTTTCTGAAACTGATACTCCAAACAAGGACCATGCATGGAATAACCTCCCAGAGTTGCATCAGGCTCATGGTTAACACAGCATAACTGAAGCTAGTTCAGTGATGATGATGGTAATTGTATTAGGTAATTTTCTATTTCTGTGATAAAACACCATGGCCAAAGCAACTCATAAAAGCAATCATTTAATTGGGCTTATGGTACTAGAAGGTTAGAGTCCATGATGGTGAAGCAAAGGCATGGGGACAGGAACAGCTAAGACCTCACGTCTTGAGCATCATCTGCATCCCATGGGCAGAGAGCACACTGGGAATGGCACCAGTGTTTTGAAACCTTAGAAGCCCACCCTAGTGACATACTTCCACCCCCCACCCTCCATCAAGCCACACACTCAAGTCCTCCCCCAACAGCTCCTCCGCTGAGGACTACTCAAATGCCTGAGACTTCTAGAGGACAGCTCACTCAAACCACAACAGTGTAGCCTGTTTTCTTACTGCAGGGAACAGTGAAACAAACTTAAAGTGTCATCGTCATCGAAGCGTATGCCTTGGTCTTTTAGAAAATAAACATTGAGTTCTTCCTTTTAAACAGTCATTGCATCTATCATACTTGTAAACGCTACAAATATTCAGAATTAGAGCATGGTGACCTTGTGGGACGTCACGTGATTCTTGTCGTTTCACATCTTACCGTATGTTCCATGGCTGCATCTGAGGAATCAGAAGGGCACTAGCCAGCCATTTCTTGGCTTCTGGTGAAACAGCCCAAGACACAGAACAAGAATTCTTCAAGAATTCTAACACTGAAAGTCCGTACCCCTTATTAAGCCTGCTCTCAAGCCTTTGCCAAAGTGTCCCCTGGACAGACGGAGCTCAGGAGATGTGACTCTGATCACTTGGACTTCAGATGATTCCTGCTCTCTACACCTCCACTGATTAGACCATGTTCAGTGTCAAAACCAGAAGCAAGCATGACAGCCTTCAGGGCCTATAGACATACCTACTTGATTGCAAAGCATGTCATTCCATGTCAACTCTCATCTCGCCAGTGACTTAGGCCTTTTATTTTTGCCCCAATTAAAATATTTTTATCCTTGTTATGTGTTCTTGTTATCATGAGAGTACTGTGTTCAACTTTCAATGTCCAGAATGAACCGGGCCAGGATTTTCATCCTTCTCTTTATACCCTATCGTGCTTATCTTATGTGTGTAAGAAAGTCTCCATGATTGTTGCATTTTGGTTACCTATATAAAGATATTTAGTTTCCCAAAGGCAAGAGTTATCTACCTCATCTCTATACTAGTGACTACCCAAGAGTAGCACACATGATCTGCTTGGTCAATGCTTGTGAGAGGAAGATTATGACATCTAAAAATAATATAATATAGTAGTTGACACTAGGGAAATAGAAGTTGTTTATGTTGGCTTTGGGCTGTGTGAGGCTTACAACTGATTGTACCATGTATGGTGCCCTGGGAGTTTTTTTTGTTAAGCTCAGTCACTGCTTAAACTGCCACTGGACTCTGGCTTCCAAGTTGTCTGGATTCTTTGAAGCAATGGGAGAGAGGGCTGAGTGTTCAAAGCCAGCTGTGTTTCAAAGTCTACCCTTCTGTTGTGTCAGGTGTAGAACAGGCTTTCTGTAGCTTGATCATCCTGGAGGGACAGAAATATTTGTTGGCCCTTTTATGCTAGACCTGTGTACTATTGGTCCCAAGCAATCTGTAAACCCTGGCATTCCTTACAGTTCTATTCACAGTTACTGTGTCTGTTTCCATGAGAGCCACTTGTGTACATATTTCCCCAGGAAGTGTTCTGTTACAGTTGTGTGTATGTGCTTGTATGTGTACATGACACAGTGTGAGTGGAGATTAGGGGACAATTCGCCACATTTTTGTTTCTAGCATATGGATCCCAGGGATCAGCAACAAGTGTTTTTACCCATCGTGCAATCTCCCTGACTGCCCTCCCTTCTGCAAATGCTCTTGGTAAGCGCTTTGCTTCCCATGCATGGGAGAATCTGGCTAGGAGAGGACACTGAACTGGGAATGGACAGACTTGAAGTGCGATTTTGGCTTCTCAAGGTGTGGTGTTGGTTGAGCTAGTCCCTTAACTTCTCAAAGCCTCAGGATCTGATCTGTAATAGGAGGAATAAAATCCATCCCAGAATGCCTAGAGATGAAACAGAAACAGAACAAAATAACAACAACAACAACAAAAAACCCAACCTCCTTCGATAATTTGGCAAGAACACATCATCGCTCAGCAAGTAACAGAAGCTCTAATTTATTGCTGTGCTGTCATAGTTACCCTCATGTTGTTCTCTTCTTCAGCACACCTAGCTATTTCAACCTAGCTATTTCTTCTAGATTTTACCTGACCATGCAGTGGACTGAACGTGAAATGTCTCTCACAAGCTCACATGTTCAAATACTTGGCCACCAGCTAATGACCTGGGAGAGATTATGGAACATTTGGGACGGAGCCTTATTAGAGGAGGTGTGCGGCCAGGGACAGGACTGGAGGCTTTAAAGCTTGGCCCCACTTCTTACTCCCTCTCTGCTTCCCGAGAGTGCAGAGACAAGGTGACCAGCCAGCCTCATATTGCTGCCGCCATGCCTTCCCTGCTCGCTGCTGTATTTTCTTCATCACGATGGGTTGCATGCTACAGGAACTGTAATCCAAAAGAAGTCATTGCTCTCTTAAGGTGCCCTTGTCAGGGTACTTTACAATAGCAACAGGAGGAAAAAGTAACGCCGACCCTATCCTCTCTCCATGGCTATTGCTAATTGCTAATGTTCCACTTACCCCAACATCTGACACTAAGATGACTCAGTCTCATCACCAACCCAGTGACTCCAACCTCCTTTATTGCTGTCCAGGGCTCCAGCTTCATGGCAGAGACTTCCTGAAGCTCTCAACTCACCTCTGTATCTACACGAGCCTCTGAACAATACTCAGCTTAGATTTGTCAACCTTTCCTATTGTCACTTAGTCCTAACAATTATTTTCTTATATTTTTAAATTGTCCCACCAGTACGAGATACTCTCTATTTTTAATCCTTTGCTTGTTTTTAGTCCATACTACTATTGTGATCTTTCTCTTTGGAGACTGATTTTTATCACACCATTACATAAATGAAAGGTCATCACAAACTACATCCTCTAATGACAAGATTATAATATTTTTGGCTTATCTTTATTTTTAAGTAGCAATTCAATTAATACAGTGAATATTTTCAGAGGAGACTCTGAGTCCCCTAATTAAATATAAAAGGGATATACAACAATAATCTGCATATGAATATGTAGAGAAACATAATTTTAAAGTTGAGAATAGTCATCTAATATATCCATGTAACTGTCAGAATTGGAGAGTTTCATTTCTTTCTTCTTATTTGGAAGAATGTCTTCCAGCTTTTAGGTTGGAATGGCATCTGGGTTGGTAGACTTCTCTATTCCTCTCAGAACTTTAATCTTTGCTTCTTGGGAATAGACTCAAGATGTCTTACCTCAGATCCAGAGCTGGTCTGTAGTTGAGTTCTGGCCTGTAGTTTCCTCTCCTGCATGAGTAAACCACTCTGTTGGTGTCCTGAGTGAAGGCTAGGCTGATGGGGCATCCTTGACTGACTGACATGCAGTGTCTGGGCAGTATCTTCTCTGGTGAAGTCTGTGGTCACAGTGAACCCATCATGCTTCATTGAGCAATCTTCCTGCTTTGGAGGGACCTTCTGCTTTTCCCCATTTCTTCTCTGAGCTCTGGCTCAAGTTATAAAATGCGCTGAGCGGAAACGACAGGTACTCATTCTAGTGTCTTTCTAGAAATCTTTTTCCAGAATCGGTTGAAATGTTCCTCATTTCTAGTGGATCCTTCCCTTAAAACAATGGAATTGCCATTTGATTCAATTTTAATACCATTTGCTCCTTTTAGTGGTTTTCAGCTTCTAACCTGAATGAAGCCCCGAGTCTGGGCTTGCAGAATGCAGGTGGATCACTGTGGCTGAGGCCTGCTGGTCACAGCCATCAGCAATGTCTCCCTTCTCTATGCTGTGACCCACTTGGCATTTTCCCCCTCACATCCACTCCATCTCCTTTATAGCAGTTTTATTTATTTCTGTGGGAGTTGAGCAAGTCTGTGTTTTCATTTCTCATCTCTCCTTTGTTTTTATTGTTTCCTCTTCCTGCCTAGAGCAGGTTGGCTTTCTGCTAATCTCTTCTGCCAGGTCTGTAGCCCTTGCTCCCTAGTAAGTGAAATTTTGTGAGAGGCCATGAGTGTAGAGGAATTTTAATTCAGAGCATGGCTGTTCTTGCAAGAAATCACATCACAAAGACCACACACCTAGGTCTGTGTGATCTGGCTGGAATACAAACACGCCTTTAATCCAGGAAACAGTGGCAAGCAGATCTAAGTTCAAGGCCTGCCTGGTATAAAGCAAGTTTCAGGTAAAAAAAAAAAAAAATTCAGTCCAATCATAGTGGTACACACCTTTAATCCAAACAATGAAGGTAAAGATAGTTTGTAGAAGGAAGCACCCATTTTTGAAAGTGATGTCTAATTGAGTGGCAGAAAAGGTGACCAATCAGAGAAAGATTTGATGGACTATAAAACATCTCTTTCCATGAGAAGAGAGAGGAAAGAGAAGCTACTAAATGCAGAGAGAAAGAGAGAGAGGGAGGAGGCAGTTTTACCAAGACAGTAGTAGAAACAGGTTGGAGAGAGAGAGAGAGACAGAGAGAGAGAAGAAGAAGAAGAAGAAGAAGAAGAAGAAGAAGAAGAAGAAGAAGTCAGGTAAGACTGAATGAGCCAGAGAATGAGAATGAGCCAGGAGATTAGAGCAGGCCAAGTAGAGCAATTCAGGGGCTGGGAGAAAAGCCAGATTGAATAAGTTATCTGGGAGCGAAGTTTGAGCCAGAACAGCTGAGTTGAGCCAGCCAGTCCAGAGCTCAGAAAGAACGAGAAAGAGTGGGCTTATTAAGCAGTAAGTCTTGGAGGCAAAAAAACATTCTAGGCCTAGATTAGATTGTATGGAGGCTAGGAGCTTCCAGGACTAGGCCTAGGTTAGCAGATGGAGGCTGTAAGCCTCTGAGACAACTGAAGCAGGCAAATAAAAGTTCCTTTTACACATGGTTTTGGACTTGCCACCTATGCTGGGCTCAACAACATAAGCTAAGGCAATTTAGCTTTGGTGGTTGGAGAAGGCCATCTAGTCAGTTGATAGAGTAGACTGTAAACTAGCTACACAAATCAGTTGGTCAAGCAGGCTGTAGCTAGTTAAGTTCTCTTCTATGTCTGGCTTCTGTTTAGTTATATATACAGTCTGACAGCATTCCTGTTTGGAGTTCTCAGACTCTGGAGTTCTGTCTCAGTGTGTATATTCAATTTGCTTAGAGAAATAAGATTCTTATTTATTTATTACAATTTATTCACTTTGTATCTCATCTGTAACACCCCCCCCTTGTCTCCTCCCAGTACCACCTACTCTTCCTGTTCTCCTCTTCCCTAGTCCACTGATAGGAAGGACCTCCTCCCCTTCTAACTGACCCTAGCCTATTAGGTCTCATCAGGGATGGCTGCATCATCTTTCTTTGTGACCTGGCAAGGCTGCACCTCCCAGAGGGAGGTGATTAAAGAGCCAGCCACTGAGTTCATGTCAGAGACAGCCCTGCCCTCCTTACTAGGGAACCAACTTGGAACCTGAGCAGCCTATGGGCTTAACCTGAGCAGGTCCTCTCCATGCATGGTCATTGGTTGGAGTATTAGTCTCTGCAGTTCTCCCTGGGCCCAGGTTTTTTTGCTTTGCTGGTCTTCTTGTGGACCTCCTATCCCCTCTAGCTCTTTCTAATTCCCTCTTCTTCTATAAGGTTCCCTGCACTCTACTCAAAGTTTGGCTATGAGTCTCAGCATCTCCATTGATACCCTGATGGGTAGAGTCTTACAGAGGCCCCTGTAGAAGGCTTCTGTCCTGTGCCTTATCTTCTCCTACTTCCTATGTCTATCCTGCTTCCCCTTCTGAATGAGGTTTCAGCCTCTTCCCTAGGGTCCTCCTTGTTGTTTAGCTTCTTTAGGACTATAGACTTTAGTATGTTTATCCTATACTATATGGCTAATAGCCACTTATAAGTGAGTATATACTGTAGAATTAGAATCAATAAAGAAAACACAAACAGAGAAAATCCTGGAGTGAGAAATAAGATTTTTGAGAACAACAAACATTGGATTTCATACTTAGACTCTCTGGTAAATGGGTGTGAAGGAGGGTGGTCTTCATGACTGGCGAGCAGACGGAGGCTGAGAATGTTCTGATCCATGTGTGTGCTCTGGAGAGAGATGGAGCTGGTTTCAGTGACCCTAAGCCCAGATGTGTGGATGCTGAAGCAAATGCCTCAGAGCCTTGTTGCAGCCTCAGGCTAAAGAGCATCAATAAAACTGATCTTATCTTCCTCACGAAGTTTGCTCCTCAGTGCGTTGTAGATGTTTGGTGTATTAATTATGACTTAAAATGATTTTATTAAAATATGCATCTTGATTATTGTGTGTCTGACACTTCACTGGCGTCCTCCATCCCAAACTTATGCTTCAGCTTTGTTATCAAACACGTTTTACTCCTGTGCTTATATGTCTGCTAGAAAAAAAAGAGTAGACCCATTAGCTTAGAGAAGGGGTTGCTAAACTGTTAGAACCACCTTGGGTTCTGTTTAAAACAGAATCTCTGGCCCTTGCCAGACCCAGCAGCTCTGGAAGGAGCCTGGGAATTTGGGCTTCTAACGTATTTCCGGTGTTGTTTTTATTGCTGGCACATGGACCGCCCTTCTGAAATCTGGAAGGGAGATTCCTTTAAAAATGACTTCCTAGCATCCATCAGTAGAAGTCATTTCCTGTTATCATTGACTAGTATTTCATGAGTGGGCTACACCACAGTTTGTTTATCTTTGCACCTACTGAAAAAAAAATCTTGTTTGCTGCCAAGCTTATGCAATTATGAATAAAGCTTCTTTAAACATTCAAGTGCAGATTTTTATATTGCCATAAGTTTTTAGCTCATTTCAATAAATACCAAGGGGCTTCAATCTCTCTCTCTCTCTCTCTCTCTCTCTCTCTCTCTCTCTTTGTGTGTGTGTGTGTGTGTGTGTACTCGTGCATATATTTTTATATTTTCTGCATATGTGTGCATGTTGTGGGGCTAGTGTTATGTCAACTTGACATAAGCTGTAGTTGTCAGAGGGGAAGGAGCCTCAGTTGAGAACATGTCTCCATAGGACCAGGGTTTACACAAGTCTGTGGGACATTTTCTTAATTAATGATTGATGGGGCAGGGCCCAGACCTTGGTGGAGGATGCCATCCCTGGGCTGGTGGCTCTGGGATGAAAGCAGGCTGAGCAAACCATGTAGAGCAGGTCAGTAAGCAGCACCCCTCTAAGGCCTCTGAATCAGTGCCTACTTCTATGTTCCAGTCCTATTTGAAGTCCTATCCTGACTTCCCTCAATGATGGGATATACTGTGGAAGGATAAGCCAAATAACCCTTTCCTCCTCAACTTGCTTTTGGCGATACTGTTTCATCATAGCAATAGTAACTAGGACACAAGTAGATGCCCAGAGGCTGATGTCTAGTGTCTTCTGTTACTCTCTGGCCCTCCCCTTTGAGGCAAGGTCTCTTATTGAACCTGAAGCTCACCTGTTCAGCAAGACTGGCTGACTGATGAGCTATAGGTATTTTCCTGTGTCATCTTCTCAGTGCTAGATGGGCCTGCCTGACCCATCTCTCCAAGCTCTACAATGCCATGTTTAAATGCCTGAGCAATCACTCCAACTTGATAGGGAAATGGTAAATCAAAGTAATGGTACTGTTGAGTAAATCTGTTTAGTGCAAAGTGCTCTAAAATAGGGCCTGGCAACTAGTCAGCAGGTATGTGAAGTGAGCCTGTGTGACTGTGAGGTTAAAAACAAAACCAAGCTGGAACTGAATTGGAAGTACCCTCCGTGCAGCTAGCATACACACTCCTGGAAGCTGCTACGCAGTCATCAGCAGTACCACACATCTGTAAACCCATGTGAGAAACAGGCTGGTGTACATTTGAAGAGCTGACTGTTCACTCAGAAATGCCAGTCGGAGCATTCATTCATTAGAGACTTTTAATAAAAAAAAATATTTCCTGACATTTTTGTCCCATGCTGGGGAGACACAACAACAGTAAGGGAAGTCTCTGCCCTTCCCGCCAGCTCATGTTCTAGAGGGGAAAGGTAGCTGTGGAAAAACACATCATTAGCAAATGACCTACGCAGCTTGGGTGCTGGATAATTTTGGTTTCCAGTCATAGCAAACATGTGAAAATAATTAGACCTGGCAGTGGTCACCTGCTGGAGATACAGCTGAATCCAAAGCAATGAACAGAAACATCGTGAGGGGAAGCAGAACTCTGCTACAGAGTACCATGTCAGCAAACAGACCCAAGGCTGCAACTGTGGAATCAACGCAGTGGGGTTACCTCATAACTGGGTCTTGTGCCATTTTAAACTTCCATTGACTAGAAGAGTCATGTGACTCCTGGTCACCTTGAAGAATAACCTAATCCTTGCTACTGAAGTGAGAAGACACTAGAGAACCTCAGGTTGATGGTGAGGGATTCCTATGGATCTCAAAGTGCTGAGGGGCTGTTGCATGCTCAGCCATAAATGGAACACCTGTATTACCCCTCTCCAGGGTTGAGGGGACATCACAGAAGAGGGTGTCAAAAGAAACTGATGGCCAGAGGAAGGGGTGGAGTGAGGTGGAACACTGTGCAAAACATCACCATTGCTTTCTTGATCTCACAGCGCTTGTAATGCCAGCACAACGAGGGTTCATCTGGTCCGGTTCCTCCCTGGGGCCTAACGGGCTGAAGTTATAGTTGGTGGTGGTGCTCACCCAGCTCGCCTCTTCCAGAGAACCTGCAGACAAATTAATGGTCACTAATGAAGGAAGGGACATCTTTGTTAGTGCTGAAAATCTGGTAGGGAATCCACGTTCATATAAATAATCCCTCACTCAGACCCCTCTAAGAAATGCTAACAAAATTCATTGGGTCACCAAAGCTAACATATGAAAACATATGAAAAAAGAAAGGTGATTAGATGGGAAGAAGACATGGTTCCGTGGGAGTGAACAAAAAATAAGAAGTGAGTAGGAACAAAATAAGAACATACGAAAATAGAGTGAAACCCAGTATGCGTTATTAATATGTGCTAATTAAAATTAAGACTTGCTAAGTAGATATAGAAAATAAAAATGAAACTGTTTCTTCCATCATTGCTACTGATTCCAAACATACTGTGTAACCAATCAATTCTATTGATCTTTCTGTTTATAGTAACATATAACCAAATACTCCTTTATTTATATTTATATAATATTCAGCACAAACCTGATGATAGTGCATATTGCTATTTTCCAACCCCACGGCTTCCTCTTAGGTCCCAGTTTGTTCCAAAGTCCTAATATATTTTTATGCTGATTTCTGTTTATTTTGCTCTAGAAGTTATTTTCCAATAGATAGCTGATATACAACATTGAACCAGACACATTATACACACACACACACACACACACACACACACACACACACACACACACACACA
>NW_026586662.1:2172500-2297560 GCF_907164565.1 Psammomys obesus
ACACACACACACACACACACACACACACACACACACACACACACACATCTTGATGTATTGTGAAGTTTTATTTAGAGACGGTAAAAGTATCAACATCATAAGAAAAATAGCACAAAAAAAACCTCGTTCTCTTTTCTCAGCACTGCTAATTCCCTTTCCCAAATGAAACATCAGTGTCACTTTTAATCACGTTTCTTTCTCTTGTGTTTTCCTTTGTAATCTAGTATTATGGTACCTGATTTATAATGCACAATCTGAATGGTTTCCTTGAATTCATAATGCTAAAGGATGTAGAATTTAAAACTTAGTACATACTGGACTTCAACCACAACTCCCTCAATTTCCTGCTTCAGAATGTTTTGGGGTTGGGGTTGGCTCAGCGGGCAAGAGCCTTGCTGCACAAGTGGTCAGGCAGGGCTCTCTAAGGGACAGGACTGAAAGCGTGAGCATACATATTAAAGGGGGATTTATTAGACTGGCTTACAGGATAAGGTCTAGGTAACCCAATAATGGCAGAGAATCCAGTAGCTATTCAGTCCACGAGGCTGATCTGGTCCTGGAGTCCTGGAAGGCTCCTGTAGAGCTGCTGAAGAGGATGGATTTAATGTCAGTGTCAACAGCAAGGCTGATGAACTTACCAGCAAGAGTGAGGGCAAGCAGGCAAAAAAACAAAAACAAAAACAAGAAAAAATTAAAGCTTCTTTCTTTCATGTTTGTTTTTTTTTTAACATGGGTTTTAGTTGATTCCAGATGAGGTCACGCAGACAACCAAAATTAGCCATCCCAGGAAGCGGGATGCTGGGAAAGCGGGGACACAACTGCTGGAGCTCGCTGACTGCCAGCCTAGCTCCTGGTTCAGTGAGAGACCCTGTCTCAAAAGCAAAAGGAGGAGAGTGACAGAGTTGTGTCCCTAACATCTTCCCTGGTCTTCATGATTGCATGCCCACACACGTGTGTGCGTATACCCTACACAACAAATATTTTCATGATCAGCGTTTGTAAATAGTAACAGCATGATCTTGAATTATAAGCCACCACTTCTGTATATATCTACAGATGGAGTCCATCATTTTGAATCAAAATAAAAACATTTATAGTATTAAATATTTTTTGTTGCCAAAATCAGGGTCTTTTCTCTCTCTCTCTCTCTCTCTCTCTCTCTCTCTCTCTCTCTCTCTAAATGAAGAAATATAATGATGTTTGAGATCTAAGCACTGGGGAAGAATTGCATCTCCCGTTTTCTATTCTCCTTGTAGGCGATGCTTGGTTGCCATGGTTTCTCATACCTCGCGTCATATCCCTCTTAACATTCCTTTACTGCTTTCCTGAAAACATTTCAGGGAAATAATTTTCACATGAGATGCGCACATGGAAACTGTCTGAATTCATACACTGGCAAAAACACCTCAGTTCTTACCACGTTGATAGTTTAGCAGGTTTGCGATTCCGGGTGAGGATCCCATGTCTTTGGAATCCATGTCTGGAGTGCAGGAACTCTGGTACACAGGGCTGTTGGCACACTGTGCCTGGTGTTTCCATTTCGCTGTAGATGTGAATCCTTGGAAATGTATTATTATTATTATTATTTAGCACAGTTAGCATGAGTTCCATCAGGTTGAGGTTACTGTTTTCTTGTTAAGTGAAACAGCTCTGCAAGGCTTATTAAACACTTTACTGTTATCCCTCCCTCTCTCTCTCCCTCCCTTTCCCTCCCTCCCTTCTTCCCTCCCTTCCATTGGTATGTTCTATTGATCTTTTGTCACGTCTCTAAGCAAACTTTTGTCCCTCCATTCAGATGATGTATAAAATTAGCTGTCATTTTGGGTGAAGCAATAATCAACGTATTTTGTAGTTTCAAAACTTTTTGCTTGCCCTAGAGTTTTTTTTTTTAATTTTAGTATAAAAATGTCCTCATCCTCATCACTAACTCACACCCAGACTTTCTGTCAGTTGTTTAAATATACTGCTGATATCCTTAAACCCACTGAGTGTGTCTTTCAGGAGAACTTTGATCTTCTTCAATGTGGACCTGTTAATTCTATCCCAGAATCCCTTATGTCATTTATTATTTCACCTTCTTATTTTGGAGGATCACCCCCATCAGTAGGTTTTTGAGAAAAAGTTGTGAAAGGTGGGTTACACAGATGAAAACATCTTTATTCTGTACTTGAAATTAATTGATAATTAACTGGATATGACATTAACTTTTTATAGATTCTAGCTCAGTCCCAAATTCCAGTTATGTCATCCAGAGACCTAATGGAGATGGCATTTATTCATTTTTTTTCAGCTAATCAGCTTTATTCTCAATGAGGCTTGAAGCTTGTCTCTATGTTCTCAAGTATATTTTGAGAAAAACAACATTCCCTGTTGTTTTTCTAATATTAAGAGATCTTTTCTTTGGAATATTTTTTACTGAAGGCTTTATGAACCAACACTTTCCCTCATTTCTCTGAGAATATCAGTGATAGCATTTTTAAAGTTTTCTTCACACAGACTCTTTTCCTTCCAAATTTCTTTTTTCTTTCCTTTTTTTTCTTTTCTTTTTTTTGGGGGGGGGCATTGGGGGGTGGGGGTGGATTCTTTGGTTTGTATTTCCTCTTAGATTTTCCTCAGATATTGCTTGGTCCCTGGCTCTGTGTTCATTGACAAATGGGCCACTCACAAGCTGCTGGGAAGCTCTGTGAACATGGTTGGGCCTTCGCTGGTGGTCTCCTCTCGAGAAGACTGACTGGAAAGGAGGTTTAATTAGAATATCTGAAGTATCCTTTGAATTTTTTTTTTAAAAAATTGAGACAGGGTCTCATTATTGCCCTAGAGGGCTTGGAATACACTGTGTAGACCAGGCTGACCTCAAACTCAAAGGATTTCACCAACTTCTGCTTCTTACTTGTCATATTTAAAGGCATTTGTCACCAGGCCCAGCCAAGAAGGTTTTAAAAAGATGTTCTTGAGCCAGCAAGATGACTCTGAAGGTAAAGGCTTGCAACCAAGCCTAATGTCTCGAGTCCTGGAATCCACAAAGTCAAAGGAGATAACTGCTTTCCACAGGTTGCATGTGAGTGACTTGCACAGCCCCAAAAGTCTTTTCACCAGCAATAACCTAGGTTGAGATTATCTGGAGTTTTAGTTCTGGATTACTATGAAATTTAGAAGTGTGACATTATTCACAGCATTATGCGTTATATCTCACATGAAGTGCCAAAAGCAATCCTGAGCAAAAAGAAGAATGCTGGGTGGATTGTTATTTCAGACTTAAAAATGTTATCAAGTTATAATAATAGAAACAAGATGATCTTGGCACAAAAATAGTAGATCAATCAAATAAAAGAGATGACCCAAACATGAGTACTTGTATTTATAACCACCTAGTATTTGACAAAGAAGGAAAAGAACACACTGGAAAATAGACGGCATCTTCAACAAATGTTACTGGGAGAACAAGATGCTGATATGGAGAAGAATAAGATCAGATTCATATCTATCGCCCCGCACAAAAATTAATCCAAGTGAATAAGACCTCAGTTTGAAACCTGAAACACTTAAAACTGATAGAAGAAAACATAGGCAGTAAACTACATGATACAGATTCTGAACAAGCCTCCACTGACCAAGTAATTAAAGTCAACAGTTGAACACACGAACACACACACACACACACACACACACACACACACGCACTTATATGTTTAAGGAAATTAAGCCACTTGTGCTGTCCATGTTGTCCACAAGTACAATAAACTAACAAAAACCCAAGTAACAGGCATGCCGGTACAAAGGAACCTCCTTTTAAATGATTGGTAATGACAGTCCAAATGACTCCCAAAGTAATGTAGTATCAATACAGCTCGTTGTTGCCTCTCAGTGGCTGAAGGTGAGTCCCTATTGCTGAGGACCATACATTTAGGACACAGGACTCAAATAGCTTGAACTGAATCTGACCTAAAAAGCCTCTTTCCTGTGGTCTAGTTTCCATGGTTCCAGAAAATGCAATGCAAGCTGCTAAGGACGAAAAGCAACTGAACAGTTCTCAGCTGCAATACCTAGAAACCATGACATTAGCAGCATGACAAGTTATGCTAAAAGGTGCACTATGTGGCAATCACATGTCTGTGGCAGCCAATAGCTGTCCAATTTAGGCAGGTTTAGCAGGATGGAAATTTTGCCTGGTACTGGAAACCTAACCAGTTTTCTGGGGCGAGTGAGGTTATGGACCTTTGAAAAAAAAAAATCTGAGTAATACTCCATTGTATAGATGTACCACAGTTTCTGCATCCATTCTTCAGTTGAGGGGCATCTGGGTTGTTTCCAGCTTCTGGCTATTACAAATAAAGCTGCTACAAACATGGTTGAGCAAATGTCCTTTTTGTGTACTTGTGCCTCTTTTGGGTATATGCCTTCTACCTACAAATAAGAGTGGCTACCATCCTTCATTGAGGAAGCTTGTCTTTATAGCAAATGGAGACCATTGTAGAAAACCACAGTGGGACACAGGGAGAGAGCAACAGATCATGAATGATTACTCACAAAAGCGATAGCCTCTCTGCAAAACTAGCAGGCAGTTTCAAAGAAGGCTTCTCTTGAGTCCTGTCAATTTCCCAAGCTTCCTGAGTCTTTTAAGTTTCCTTGGCTTCTGGAGTCTTACAAGCCTGTTCTGCTTCCTCCAGGAGGGAGGCTTCAATTCAGAGAAAATAGGTGTACAATAGAGGAGTGCCATACTGGAGTCTAATTCCTATGTCTTCATTCAGAATCACATTTTCTTTCTCTGTGAAGCATTTGAGACTCTTCTCTGTTATAATGCCAGCCATTATTACTCTGGAAATTGCAAAGGGCCAACTTGGCTCAGCTGTTCAACACTCTGTTTCATATTAATTACTTTGATGAGTGTTCCAGGTCTCATCTCTGCTTTTTATGTTAGTTGACCTAGATTGTAGAGTTGCAATGGGCAATATGGTTTTTAAATTCTGTCTCTCTCTTTTTCTTTGTAGTTATCCATCTGGTCATATTTACTCTTCTTTGTTCCTTTGAACTTTCAGTGCATCTGCTAAATTTTTTTCTTACCGAGATTTTTTTTAAAACAGTAGTTTTATTTAAAACAAACTAAAGACTTTCCCACCACACTAGCAATACACAGAAAAAGAGCAAGAATAGTTGATGCAAGTGTTTAGCATTTAATCTTGAATCTTTCCTGTCTGAAGAGGCCATCAATTTTAGAGGAAGTGAGAGGAGGCAGGGTTTGGAGGGAGGATGGGGAAGGAGAAAGTGATATAATTATAGTTTAATTAAAAATTTAATACTCCCCCAAATTCCTAAACCATCTAACTAAAGTTAAAATATAATCTATGATCATTGGCAGGGAAAACAGTATTTTGTTTGTGTCCTGCATTAAATTACACTATTGTGTTTTTTAAATTTGTTTTAATTTGCTTGCATTTCAATGGCTTACAGTTTTCCCTTTAAGTGACTAATCCCACAACAGCATGGATATCTGTGAAGCACAGCCACCCATTCAGACCAGAATATTGGCACTTTCCAGTCTTCAGCCAGAAGGCTGAGCAGCAGGCTCTGTTTTTAAGTTAGTTTTCTCAGTGTCTCCTAGACCCACACATTCTGTTTCTCTCCAGTTCACGACTAGCAAAACATGATTCTTTCCTTTTTTGTTTTTTTTTTTTTTCCCTTGCATCTCTCCACAAGCAAACACAAAGTCTAGGATTAAATGAATCTCTCTAGTTTAAGCATTCAGATGGAAAGGGCACAGATGAGCCGAGTAAAACAAACTCAGACTGACATGACTTTATTAGATTAGAAATCACTCTTGGATATGCATGGAACCGTTTGCAAGAGCTCGAAGCAAGCTCTGCCAATGGAGAACATAGCCTGCATATGGAAGGGCACAGCTTGGGCAGAATTAACACTTGCCTTTAACGACAAGGTTTGCATGCCGGGGAGATTGCTCAGTCAGTGACGTGTTGGCTGTGCAAGCATGGGGAGCAAAGTTCAACCCCAAGAACCCATGTAAAAAGCTTGCCATCTCAGCATTGGAGAAGTAGGGGCAAGAGGACCACTGGGGTTTGGTGGCTATACAGCTGAGCCTAATCAGAAATCTTCAGCTATCAGGCAGCTTTGAAGCTTTCTGTTTCAAAATCTAAGGTGGAAGAGTGCACGAGTACATTTTAATCTGCTTGCCACAAAGCCTTATGTTTTGCCTTTGACCTCAAGTACCCGCATGATGATGGAAGGAGAGAACCGACCTAACCTCCACACATTCTCTCTACAGCACACACATGCCTCTTGTCCCATATAAACAAATAAAAATCAACAGCAACACCCCCAAAATAGTGTCACTTGAGGAACAACACCTGAAGCTGGCCTCTGGCTAAAACACACATACATACCTGTGTATTCCCTCACAGGTGCATACATGCACCCCTCCAAGGACATACACATACACACTTATACACAGAATACATTTCTCCTGGAAATTAATTTATGAATGAGGATAGCAATATTATTATTTTATAGAAGAGCTTAAATTGATGCTTCTGCATAAGAGATTCTCTCTACAGCAAAGTGTTGTCATTGCTTCCACTTAACCTTTGGGTTTTTTTTTTTTTTTGTTACTTGTGGTGCTGTGGAAAATGTTTGAGATGACTGGGGATTGTATATGCATTCTTTTGCCTCCTTCCGACCAGACAGAGAATCCTTTTGCTTTCAGGAATGCAGTAGTCTTATCTAACTTTGTGGAGTACATTTCTGCAAGCAAAGATACCACTGACAGTCACTCTGAAGAGAAATACAAATAGCTACGGGAAAGCTATTATCTAGAGCCTTAAAACTATGGTTCTAGCCAGAAGTTTTGTACAAAAAGAGATGGCTTCACATCTGTAATTACGAAGGTGTATATATAGCCCCCAAGTTCAAGCACAGTACTTTCTCTATTCTTTCCGCTTGGGAGAGTGAAGTAAACTTGACACCAGGGCAAGACCTTGTCTATGATACTCCGGTGTCATTATGCTTACTCTGCCCAATTTAGAATCAGATGACTTGTAGCTCTCTGGTCTGTGGGAAGATGCCTGCAATGAAGTGTTAATAGCAAGACAGATTTAGACCTTCTGAGTTTTGTAACCTTCCTCTCTTGAGTTCCGAAGCACCTGGCGTGACTTCCACAAATGCCCTATGCACTAAGGCTGGTGACAGTCGGAATGGCTAAAAAGTGTGGCTAGCATAGACTCTACTCTAAGTTTTGGTAATTGACCAACACACGACAGCTTTAAAGATCCCAAAGGTTTGACTGAGGTAAGCGTGTGGTTTTCAGCTTGGTTGTGACTTCTCGATAGCTAATGGCTCTGAGGGCATCTAATCCTGATGAAAAAGGCTGGCTGGATCAGCCACACAGTCAGAATAGTTTATTCTTTATAGATGGCCTGTCCTAAAGAGGGAAGGCTCACGTGACCCTTTCACCAAGAGGTTCTCCAAACCCACTAGGGGATCTCTGGGAACTGTGTGTGGGTTTGGGTTTTGTAAAGAAGGCGCATTATGAGAGAGAATGGAAGCTTCCTGAGGCCAGAACTCAACTCATTCCCAGTCTGTACACCTTCACCAATGCACATACACAACCTTTACTGTTCCTATAAAGGCTGTACTTTAATATAAAACTTGACCTTAGCAATGACTGTTCTCTACAAAACAAAATAGAATAAGAGAAAACAAAACAACAAGGCAATCCTGTCTATGCTGGCTAGTTTCATAACAACTTGACACAGACTCTAGTCATTTGGGAAAAAGGATTTTTAATTGACAAAACGCTCCTACCAGATCATCTTGTGGGAAAGGCTGTAGGGAATTTTCTTGGTTAATAATTGATACAGGAGATATCAGATATAAGACGTATCAGATATTTACATTACATTTTGTAACAGTAGCAAAAACACAGTTATGAAGCGGCAACAAGATAATTTTCTGGTTGGGGGTCATGCAAACATGAGGAACTGTGTTAGAGGGTTGCAGCATTGGGAAGGTTGAGAACCACTGATCTAGAAGATCAAGAAAATTATGTAACTTTCCACTACCTAATAAATTCTTCATATTTGAGGTTTTTTTTTTTTCCAAAGGAGTCCAAAATTAATGCAATTCATTTTAAGGGGCTGTTACAGCACCTGGTTTTAGCCTGAGTGAAAAGATCTACCTACTATACAAAACAGGCCGTAGTAAAAAGTGGATTTCATTTGTGAGTGCTGATTTATGAGCAAACCGGTAAAGTTCTCTGGCTTCTCAACATTATTATGTTCAATATCTTAGAAGTTTTTGTGTATTTTCTCAAGTTCTAAGGTAACAGCTACCCAAACGAAACTCAGAAAAACCCTTATACATCAAATACGGTGTTCCAATTTATGGTGCTTCCTCAGCACTATTTAGTGTTACTGTGTGTTTTTTTTTTTGTTTGTTTGTTTAAAAAAAAAAAACATATCCTTACTTTGTGTTTATAAAACATTAAGCACAAGCTGGCTGGCTTGTTAAATATAGGCGCTACTGCAAATATTTCTTTGAAGAAATGAAAACACTGAATCAGCAGCAGCCATGATTTGGCCAAGCTGAAGTCACACAGAGACAACTTGTTTTTTCTCTTCTCTCATGATGGACAACGGCCTCTGGAATATCCCCCTGAAAGTCACTGGAGGCTTTTCCATACCTGACCTACCAATGATTGTCTTAGATGAAGGAACTTCACATTATTTAATCTATACATAGATTTATAAATCTCAGAATATACATATTATCTATTTAAATAATACATGTAAAGTAAATACTATATGCAATTTATGGGTTTAAAGCTATGAGTTAGTCACTGTCACATGAGGAGGATCATGCCAGTTCTTAGTGATGGAGCCAGAAAGAAGGTGAGTCTTGTGGTAGAACTGGCCTCTGTAACTAAGGAACCCATTGCTTCTGTTGTGTGGGTGGGATAAAAAGAATAACTTGTCAGAGGTCAGTGTGGTGAAAGTGTTCAGGGCTTCAGGGGCCTGGATCCACATTTAGTTTTGGTTCTCACTAATGGGATGTAAACATACATTCACCACTCACTTGGGCTCCCAAGCTGATATGCTTCAAGGATCTAGAAAATTGTTTGCAAACCAGAAAGTGTTAATGTAGGTAAAGCGTTTTCTTTTAAGGAAAGAAAGAGGGTGTTAAAGGTGGCAAGTAGGGGAAAGAACTAGAGAAGATAAACAGATGGAAAGGAAGACTGCCATGGAGCTCTGTTGCTGTCATCATGTCCTCCACCCAAACCCAAGTGAGGTCTTGGTGTAGAACATCTGGATGTTGGCCTTGCCCACAGTCAGCCCCGTTAGTGGGACTGTTCACAACTATCTTCAATGAGTTTTGATATTTGACTTCAGAGCATCTGGGAGGTTGGCCTCTTTGGAAAGGATGTTCACCTCATTCAGGTACCTGGATTCCACCCTGCTGTGCCCAGACTGTCAGGCTTATAATAAAGACACCATCTACTTCCCAAGAACACAGAAGAATTAATAAAACATTTGGAGAAAAAACTATCCAGGAGGCTATTACTTGCATACGAAATGTGTTCACCAGACTTCGTTGTAGAAGACAAAGACACATGCTTGGGACATTAAGGCTTATCACAGTCAGGATATGTTTTCTAATGCTTCCAGTTTTTTTAACATGATACTTGAAATTCAAGAATGATGCAGGTTAGCTTACATTTGACCACTTGAACAACAACAAAATACTCTACACATTCTTGGGGATTACTATGTTATGCTTTCTTCTGATCTGTTGAGATGGGCTTTGGTCTTCTACACCTTAGTGATTGCAGACACCGACTCCAGTGCTTTTTCTGATGTATTTCTCACTCCCCAAAAGTACATTCTTGAAAAAATATCTTCCATCTCTAGAATCAGAAAAGAATTACTCCTTTCAGTGAAGGTCAGAAGTACAACAAATAATGAAGGCTTAATGAGCTGAATAAGTAGTCTTTAGCAGGTGGGTGTTTTTGGTGGTCACAGAAGATATAGACTGCTGCTGTTGGGTGATGTTTCTGGGAGACACGAACAAACACCTTCTTTCTCTATATGGGCACTGACAAGGACCAAATGAACAATTTCATCCACATCTAGCTTGTTTTGTCATCCGAGTCTAGCTTGGTGAACCCATGAGTTTTTGGGGACCTACAGAAGCACGGGTGACCAAATGGCAACCCTGCAAAGTCATGCAGGAGGACTCAGGAATGGCATATCTCGGGCGATCCCTATATAACTTTGGACAGTTTCACTGGAGAGTCCACTATCCAGAGACACTGCCTACAGGTTTTAGGAAGCTAGTGAGCTGCCTTTTGAGTCCCGTTACTTTCTGAAATTCCTGAGTCTGTAGGGCATCTTCCCACCATTTTCCCTATCTTCCTCCCTCCCTTCCTTTCTCTCTCCTTCCCTCTAGGAGGGAATGTTTCAGTTAGGAGGAAATAGCTACGGAACAGCTGCATGTTACAGAGGCTAGGGAATTACTGAGAATAACAAGCAACAATTGACATTTATATAATACTACGTAGTTTATAGTGTATTTTTACAAGTCTTTTATAGTTTCAGAGTTGAACATAGTTTTAAAAAGTCATAGCTAACACATATCAAGTCTTACTTGACATCTGGTAGGTACATTTAACTCATGTATACCATTTTTCATTAATTCCCCCAAGATAACATTCTACTTATTCCATTCTGGAGATGAGGAATTAAAACTCAAGAGGGCCAGATGACTCACTCAATCATGACTACCTGGAAGCCCTTCTATTTCTTGACACCCACACTGCCTGCAAATGGCCCTGGCTGGATTCTGCCCGAGGAGCTAATATACACCTCTCTATCAGGATTGCCCTAGGAGAGCTGAGGGGTGGGTAGTGCCCTCAGTTGGGTAGTGCCCAACTGTTCCGTGAACTCTCAGTTCTGCAGAGCAAGAGGTCAAGTAAGTTTTGAACTGATGAGTTTCACAAAGCTAATTACATGGGCGTTTGTTTGTTTTTTCTTTAAAAAATGCTATCTCCTGTGTCTTCCAGAACACACATTGGGGGATGCTGGTCTGGGTTGTTCCCCCCTCAAAAAAGAGGTTAGAAATTGAGGTGCTTTTCCCTCCCTTTTTTTCTTCCTCTTCTGGAAGATAGTTGGAAAACTTTGACATTTATATGGATTTGCTAAGAGGTAGTCTGTGGAAAAATATGGCGTGTGAAAAATGTGACATGGTTTCTGGCAGGAGTACAACTGTCCTCACCATGACATCTCAAGAAGACCTGACAGGGGCCTGACAGGGAGAAGCCTTTGGGGTTCAATCCAATCTCTAGATTCCTACAACACTGGATCCCTGGTTAAGCGATTTAAACTGTTTCCATTTTCACATGGATAAAATGGAACTACACATGCCTGCTCAAGGAAGAGGTGTTCACATGAACTAGATACTATCATGGAGCAGCTGGTCTGAAATCAAGTACTGGGTAGGTGCTAGGTCATCACAGCTATTCTGATAAACCAGAAACTGTGTTTTGCTGTGGCCTTGGATCTGGTACAGGAGGAGAGTTTAGTAAATAATTGCCTCGTTGGTCCTTAACAGCCCTTTATAGTAACTGATCTGCTTGTTGCCCTTTGACCCCGAAGTTAAAAGTCACATGCTATTTCTTACACTTCAGTAGCAATATGGCGGGCAGTTCTTAGAATGCCCATTGCACTCTGCGTGGTTTTCAACTGATGCCAGAGGAATGAGAAAGAACCTGGCTGCCTGCCTCCACGGCATCGTTGTGTAAGGCGGATGCATTATTTTTTTTCGTTCCTGTACATCTCAGCTAAAGGGCTGTAGGCCTAGAATTATCTCAAGGCAGAATATTCCATACCCAGTGCCAAACCTTACCACCCCCTTCAATTGCAGAGAACCGCCATGCTCCACGGAATCAAGTGTCCTTAGATCTGGTTAGGGACAAGGTGGCCTGTGTTTCCTGAAAACCCTCTCTTCCTAGGTGTCTCCTAGCCCGTCTCCCACACCTCTTGTACGAGGAGAAGAGGGAGAGAGAGGGAGAGGTGTGAGTTTCAGTGCCTTGCGGCTCCTGGCAGCCCCACTCTTTTGCCCTCGCCAGGAACACTGCCCTCTAGCGGAAGGTCTTCCTGTCAGCCTCCTCCCACGCCCCCGCCCCTGCCCCCCCAACTTCAGCAGGCCTCAGTAGCTGAAGAGTCAGAAGCAGAAAGCAAATCAGGACACAATTACATGATTTGTTATCTGAAGCACAGCCAGCGGGCCCTGGGAACAAAGCACATTTTCAGCGGACCGAGAGCCCTCAAGGTGCTTTCCCTGGGAGCTGATGAATAAGGGGGTTTCTAAGCTGTTGGCAGGGGCATTAATTGGTTACCTTGGGGGTGTAGGGTGGAATTTTCTGTTTTGGGATTTTAACAGCGGGTTCCATTTTGATCTGTCTGGAGCTGTTCAGAGGGAGGGGCTGGAAGCGGGATTAGTTGACTCTTAATTATGGAAACTGCCCCAGAGGGTGTCTGAGGGGGACTGTGGGTGATCTATAGATATATTTTTACCTCAGGCAAGCTTCCCCTTGCTTCATCGTAGAGTATGGTTTGGTTGCTAAGATGACTCACAATTCCTGGGCTTCAACACGTTAAATGAGCTCCGCAATCAGTATCCAGCTCGGTGTAAGAGTTCCGGAAGACGAGGGGATAGGCACAGACCCCAAAAAAAAGTTGCTTTAGCTCATCCTGTGGGCACTAATACAACCTTAAAAAAAACCCTTGAATTAGGGACATTATAAACAGATTGTTTAGAAAAGAGTTACATATTTATGTTGGGGAGGCAGAATGGTAAAACGAATGAATTCTGTGCCTCTAACTTCAAGTCTTAACTTGTACCTGTTAGCTGTGTACTTGGGACAAGTGTCTCCAGCTCTCTGTGCCCCGCTTCCTTCTAGAAAAAAACAACCTTCTTAGTCAATATGGACACTGCAGGTGAGCTCACTCGTGCAAGCACAACACGCTGCCTGGCCTGTGAATAGCACTGAAGAAAAAACAGTTTAAGTTGTCTGCTGTATTTATCCAAATAGTCACATGTGTGATTTCTCCAGTGTTTGTGTAGGCAAGTTCAATTGGAATGTATTAAGAAGATGGGAACAAAATTCTTAGCAACTCCCCAGACTGAGTGAAGAAGTTATTACCAACAATGATGTTCTGTGAAATGCAGGTAGTTAACATAACTGGCAATGTTGTGGTTAAAATATCTAACTCCTCTGTCTGCATTTGCTCTTTTATGTCCTATTCCTTTCTTTCCTTACGCATTTCAGCCAAATGAAGCTGTTATTTTTCTGTGGGGATCATTGTCTTCTTTTTTTAATTTCTTTATTTGTCTTTAGTCTCCCTCTCCTGCCATGTACTTCTTTGCTCATTAAAGTCTAACCCATCCTTCAAAATACCCTCAGTTCCTGCCTCTCCCCACCTCTGTGCAGCCTTTGAGACCACACCCTCAGTGTGGCCTTCCTCCACACTTGACATTTTATCTTATTTCCTCCTCTAATTTTTTTTTTTTTTTTGTATAATCTACTTGTGTACTTGCCTGACTGTTTTTCTGTCAGATCTAAACATCTTTAATGCCCCATCAAGCTTAGGGTACAGTCTTTTATATCATGAGTCCATGAAACCGTTTATTGAGACTGAAGTCAACCTTTGTAACCTAATGTTTATTTTGAAAACTTCCTCTTAGGATGTCAGGGTTGAACACAACCATTTCTGCTTCTGTAGGTAGGCCCTACAAGTTACACAGGGATAACAGTCTGTTCTCTGTAGACAACCGAACATTCCCTCAGAGAGGGAGAACAAGAGCATTTGCATCCAACACTGATTGCAATACTGTCTCAGGCTTTGATAAGTATATCTTAACGTCATTGGTACAATCAGAGGACGGTATCTCGGGAGAGTAAAGGGCCTCTTCCAAATGAAGGGAAAGCAGAGAGTGAACAGCCTGCATAGAGATTTCTTTGCCTTCAAATATTTGAAGAGTTGTCATGGTGATAGTGAGGGGTGAGATGCTGAACAGCTTTAGAGGACAAAGCTAGGACCAGTGGGTGGCAATTACCAGGGGGCAGATTTCAGCCCAATATTAGCAACTCTAATAACTGTGGCTATTCATCAGTGGAAAGAGCTGTCCTCCACAGTGGTAAGCGCCCCAGCAGGATGCATAGAGCTAGATAATCTTCTGGCTGTGAGAGTATTGGGTGGGAGGTTGAGTTTCATGATCCCCAAAGACCTCTCCACTCCAAAGATTAATTGATTTTATGGAAATCTGTATTTGGGTAAGGGATAGCGGGATAAATACCCTGCTGAGTGTTGTGTTTCAAATGCTGCCTGAGTTAGGGATGAAACAGTCAATGGTTTGGTGTGGTGTGATTCCCCAAAAGAGTGAGCTAAGGTTGCATTTAAAAGTTCTGTCAAGTCCATTGTGCTTGCTTTTTGTTTTTTGTTTTGTTTTGTTTTTGTTTCATGGCTTAAGTGCAAAAAGAGCTGTTAGCTGGATTTTCTACCTCAGTGGCAAACTACACTCTGTTCTCATAGGTCATTTCCTGCTAGTCCCACCTTTGTGTTTGTATTGCTAAGTTTTACTCGATGCAAGGGTTGCTGCCAGGGTTGTTTTTCTATGCTTTGATGATGAATGCAGTGATGGACACGCTCTGCATGCTAGAAAGGAAGGCTATTTGTCATGTGTACAAACCTGAATTTCCTGGGCGACTTAAGAGTTTTCAAGAGCTTTCTGCGCCCTGGTGGATAATGACAGGGCTCACCCACTTTGTGTCGAAGATGTGTTCATGGGCCTTAAGGGTGTGTGGACTGGAAGGATCTCTTTCTTCCTTTTCTGACTCTTTTCTGTTGTTGATAAAGACCAGGCTTGCATCTTCAAAGTGAACCGTGTTCGTTTTTAGTTTCCTTTAATAGTTTTTATCATTTGTCAGTTCTTATGTATATCTAACGAACATTAGTGGTTTCTGTCCGGTTACTCCCTGTCACCCCCCTTTCTCTCCTGCAGTGTCTCACCTCCAGCCCCAATGCAGCACTCTCTTTGGAGTCCCTCTTGAGTTGATTTCAAACCCGTAAGTCTATCCTGGAACCCCAGGGTATCTCGGGGCACTTGGGAGCGGGAATTGCCTAGAATTAAATTTAAACCCAAAGTCAACAGTCCTCTAGTAGTCAGGTGCCCTATCTGCTACCCAGCTGCATCACCTGCAATGTCACAGCATAATTTTCTTCAGCACACTTATTTTATACTTTTCTAATTAATCGGTGTTCTTGTTTAACAAAGCAAAGGAGCCAACAAAAATTGAAATCACTTAAGCTAATGGGGGAATATTCTACTAACCAGGTCCATACTGATCGGTTTGTAAGCTCTTTCCTTACAATTCCTTGAACTGAATTCCTTGAATCTTTCAGCAAGAACATGTAGACCCAGGCAGCTTTCCTGTGCTCCAGCCTGGAAGTCAGGGCAAGGAAGGGCTTCCTTGGGCTCATTGCCCCTTTCTGTTACCCACCCTGGTGGGGAAGACTTTCCTCTTTTCTCACTCACTAGTGACAGAAATATGAAGAAAGGAGATTTTAAAAATGTTTTTCTTTCTTTCATCTTTGGCTGAGGATTCTAGACAGTCTCAATATTTTATTTTGGGTGTAATTGGTTTTATAAACCACTAGAGAGAGCAGAGAGAGAAATAATTTCCCCCAGAGGTGTCAAAGTACTATTAGGATATTACTACAGAAGCAGGCGTCTGGCTCTGACTCTCTCTCACACTCATGTTTGTTTATGTAGGATGTCAATAATTTATCTTAAACCACCCTGATTGCTCTCCCTCACCAAAGCTGGCAGAGACATTCTCTACCTTGAATATTGGTGTCATGCTCAAAACTACTTACTTACTAAATAATGATAGCTGCTTAAAAAATTAATCTTTGCATCATGCATCAAAGTAGCTGCCTTGAAAAGTGGCTTGGGCATCTTGTTTGGTTTCTTTATGATGGTCTGAAACAGTTCTATTTTGCCAGAGTTCAATGCTGTGACGTGAAGTTTTACTTAGGTAAAGTCTTCATTACAAGCCTTCATCTGTAAGCCAGGCTCTCTTCCGTATAGCAAAGGGTTGGTTTGGGGAAAGAATGCAGTCATCTTCAAAATAAAATACCCATGGCTTTAGAGAGTTTGGTTTCAATATTAAGCTCCAATTTACAGTCTTGCTAAGTCACCCTTGCTTTCCAGGTGGCAAGCAAATTTGATAACATCAAGGAAATGGTACTTCAAAAAGAGTGGAAATGAGAATTAAGGCTTCTTCAGTCTAATTTGTAAAATAAAAAATGTTTCTTATTTTAAAAGCATGAGAGTATCATTCCTTACTGGCTTAAATATTATTTTCCTATGACTTCTAGCCTTCTCTCTCTCTCTCTCTCTCTCTCTCTGTATGTGCATTTGGCTTCTTGATGGAATTACAGGGATGCCCGTTTTATTGTTGTCAAAATAGCACAAATATCGAGTATTATACACACGGCATTTGTACTCAGTTATTGACTTTAGTTTATTAATGGACAACTTAACATTTCTGAAAGAGAGTTTTTCTCATCCTTAGTTTTTAAACCGTATCATCTTCTATGCAGTTGATGCTCTTCATGTCTCATTTATCCCATTTACCTTAAGACTGTCTGTTATGAGAAACTGTCACCAACTGCCATGAGTCATCTGTCAATGTTTGAATCTCTTGAGGGAACAGAGGGTTTCCAGAATGACAACAAAGGCTGCCATGGATAAGACTTTCCATTCTTTTTGAAGATAGCAGCTCCCTCAGGTTCTGTAGGGGAAAGCAACAAGAGAATTGCCGAAAGAGTATCAGGGAGAGCATATGAGAGAGGAGGGAAACTGAGGCAGCTGATACTGAAGAGGTCACAGTATGCTATGGCTGAGGACAAACAAAAGCAGAAAGAATAGCAGCCGTGTAGAGTCACAGAGCTTTCATCAGCTGGACACTCTATCTCTTAACTTACTCTTCTGAGAAGGGATCAGGTTTGTGTATAGGGTGGTAAGAGGTCTGTCTCCAGGGTCCCTGCTTCAATATTTATGTCCTTTTTTTCACCTGCTTTGCAGCCTGTGTATTCTGCCAGCTGATTCGCCGATGTGCTTCTCATTGTGCTGTTCACGAATGTGCTATATTTAAATTATGCTGCGCCTTCAAAACTACTTACATTTTCTTAATTTATTTGATCTCATCTAGATACGTTAGATTACAACATTCAGTGATATTTATGTCTATACATATATTATACATAAATGAATAAATTTTCTAGTCTGTGGTACTTGTCTCATTGTGTGGCTTGATTATTCTCTCTCTCTCTCTCTCTGTTTCTTTGGGACTCCATCAAAATTCACTTCTGTCACTCATGACAAAGCTCTCTAGATTTTACTGTGTTTTGGGGGTTCCTGAGGAGACAGAAGTTGGGTGGAAGCCGAAACCGATGTCAGGAGTCTTCTTCTATCACTCCCTACCACATTGTTTTCTTTCCCTTGTGATGGAGATTTCTGACCCATATCCAGTTCCTAGTTTCCCAATAAAGTCCACACTCCAGCTACAGGGGTCTTGTTGGATGTTCAGTAGGAAGATTAAATTGAGAAAAAATTCAATTTGCATTTTTAAGCTTCCCATGAAAACCCATCTTTCCAGTGAAATAGCTAGAATCCATGTCGGACGCCTGAGGTCATCCTGGGCTGCGGGAGCTCTGACTCCTTTGTTCTGGCAGTCCTCGGCATATGTTAGTTATGTCACTTGAACTTTTATGCTTTACTTTACATTTTATTTTGAATGTCCTTCCTTACTTCTTGTGCACTCCTAGTTTAGATGCTGTGATCTTTTCTTGACTCTTGGTCTTGGCAGCCACTTGTCCATTTTTAGCAGAATAAAATTTAACAACAAACAAAGTGTGTTCACTACTTTAGTCAGAAAATTTCCAAATGCATCTTTAGTGCTTAGAGCAATGCTTTTTTTTTTTTTTTAAATCCTCTTTCACGTAAAAAAAAATTTCAAGTGTTGCTCTGTTAAAGACATACACGTTTAAATGGAGGATACATGTATATATTGAAATGTTTAATACTGGTATTAGCAATGATAATAAGAGCTACAAGTGCACTTAACCATCACTCGTTTATTGAAAGACATCCACTTAGCCACCACAGTATATGCAAAATATTAGAAAAAAGAGACAAATGAGGAAGATAAAGTAAAAATCATTATTATATTTTGTGACAAGGTCTCACTTGTATCACTAGCTGGCCTGGGACTGACTTTGTTCTAGGCTGGCTGTGAACACTGCTTTGATATTTTATTTCACTTTTAATTTTAGAAATGCTAGAACTTTTTAGCATGCTTCATTTGCATTCTGAAAACATGGTCGTTAATTGCATTGCTTACAAGAATAGCATTGTTCTTTGTGTTAACTGCGGTTTGCTAGATTTCTATACATTTTACTTTCGTTTTCTGTTCTCTGTGCGTTTCTATCAGAATCTCAGCTCCATAGAGCAGGGTTCTGGTATGTTGTTCCTTATCTCTGTGACTAGAGGACTTTAGAGCACATGATGAGGGCTCAACAAATAATCCTCGAACAAGACTTAATACATGTATGCATACTATTCCTTTGGAGTGCCAATTGTTGCTAATAACTGTGGATATGTATTAATTTTTAAATAGTCTATGTCGTAACTTAAATTCTGGGCATTCTCTATTTTTGTTGGCTATAGCTAGACCATTGTTAGCTTTACGCTATTATATGGCTGATAATTAGACAATTAATTGACTTGCCTTAATTTAATGCTTGAATTTTGTGCCTTGGGCTGTGTCTTATATACAGTTGTTGCTTTGCAAGAATACAAAATCCTGGGTGCATTTTGTGAAAATGGTGTTGGGTACTAAGACCAGACAACATAATCTATGAAACATAAAATATAAGTCAGGAAATCATGACTTGGGGGTTTATGCTAATCTACTGAAAGTGAAGAAGTGAATGAGGCCTAGAACCTTTTTCCTCTTTTCTTATCCTTGCCCAAGAATACCTTGAGTCACATGGCAGTGATAAATTCATCTTATATGATGCCAATGAGGGTGTGAGTGTTAACCCTTCTGCTTAATTTATGAACATTGGTTTCCTTTTTCCAATTAGAAAAATAATAATTAAATTGGAAATGTGGTTTCAACTCCTATCAGTGCCCAAGTAGCCTGTTAGAGCCATCATCCTGCAAACAGTGTTTACAACTTGTCATAAAATGTGAAACAATTATCTTCAGAATATGAAAAGAGAAGAAGACACTCATGGAAGGGCTGTTAGAATTGAAAAATGGGAACAGAGCTGGTGGAGTGCCTCACCTTTCTGATTTTTAACCTGAGGGAAGGTCCAACCTGATTACCGCCAAGGCCCTTAAAATACGGCCAGAAACGAAGAGATCAGTTGATTTGCACTTTGAGGGAGAGGTAGAAGAAGGGATACCAAAAGAGGTGAGAGCCAAATTCTAAAGCCTCCCAAGTCTTGGGATAACAGCACGTGTATCAGGGTTGACTCCAAGCCGCTCGGTGAAGAGTAAGGGGAGCTAACTGCCATTTTAAAGTCTGAGATTCCAATGTAGCTAAACTAAAGCAGAAATCAATACCTCCTTAGCACTATAACAGACGTGGATGTTGTACTATGTGCCACTTACAACATCCAAGGTCACAAGCCCAAATTGAGACGTGAAGAAAGAGGAAAACATTTTCTGTATTTCAGGGAGAGGGTAACCTCTGCAGTGGAGCTAGACTCTAAGATGGAATTGTACGCACCTGTTCCAACTACACCCAAAGAAATAAAAAGGCAAGTTAATTGTACCATTGAAGTGATGAGCATACATTTTTCTTTGTACATTTAAATTTTCCCACAGTATGACACCAATAGAGAGAAAAGTCCTCATGGTTTTCTTTTTGTTTTTCAAAATCCTTAATGATTGTATTATGAACATGTTTGTGGTACCTCACTTGGAGGCTAGTGTCTAGAAGGCTTAATGGCAACACAGAAGAAACTACAAAGACCTTATTGCCTATCTTTCTTACCCCATGCCCATAGTTTCTTACCCCATCTGCAGGATGTTGTAGGTCGAAGAGAAGAAGAGTATCTCCACAAACATGCTAGCCTTGAAACATGCCTGCATGTTCCCTTAGGCTTATCTCCAAAATGGTGTCCTGCACTTGATTTCTGAGAAATTTGTTTTCTTTTCGAGAAGAAGTCCCAGGCAGCACCGGCTGGCCTCCTACTCACTGTGAGCTGAGGGGGATGGCTTTGAGTGTCCAATCCTTGAGCCTCTACCTCCAGAGTGCTGTGGATACGGCATGGGTCATCAGTCTCAGTTTTAGGCAGCGCAGCGGATTGAGTGCATACCACACAAGCCCTCTACCAGCTGAACTACTTCCCAAGTCCCTGACAAATTTCTATTCAGCCTTTACATCTCAGTTTTCACGTGCATGTTCCTGCGTGAGCCTATGGGGTCATTTCTCAATCAAATCATATCAGAATGTCAGTCCCATACAACTGCACTGCACTAACTTCTTCCAGTATATGGACAGTTTATTCTTAGATCGTGATTTTTTATTTCAGGTCCCTTACAACTTCCAATTCTCTGGTATGTCATATTATATGCTCTATAGATGTTCATTGAACCTATGAAATGTTGGCATTTTATTAAGAAATATAAAATTATTTAACTCCATGAATATAGTAAGTGTGATAATTTGAAAGAGAAATGCCCCCTATAGGTTCATATATTTAAACACTTAATGCCCAGTTGGTACTGCTGTTTGGGAAAGATTAGGGGTGTGGCCACCTTGGAAAAAGGTGTGTCACTGGGGATGAGTTTGAGGTTTCAAAGGACCATTCCCAGTGCCCTTCTCTGCCTCCTGCTTGTGGATTAAAATGTGAGCTCCCACTTTTCTATTTGCATTTTTCTTCATGTAGACATCCAGTTAGACCAGCACCATTTGTGGAAGATGCTATCTTTTTTTCATTGTATGGTTTTGGCTTTTTTTTTTTGTCAAAAACCAAGTATCCATAGGTGTGTGGGTTTCTTTCTGGGTCTTCTATTTGATTCCATTGATCCATCATTCTTTTTCTATGCCAGTATCATGTGGGTTTAAATAAGTGCACTATATGAAAGTTCCGGTAACTTATTTTCACAAAACACATTGAGCTTGTCAATGTGTGTCAATGTATGCTTATAAACAATATTTTTTTACATCAACAGTTGTTCTTATTACTGTTCTTATTTCTGAGAAATGCTTCAAAATTGTTTCAAACAACTCAAAGCCAAATAATTTAACAGAAAAATGTAGTAAATTTGTTATGCTAGATGAATTGTCTTTAAAAAAACAAACAAACAAAACCCCAACAACATAACTGCTATGTTTTAGACCCATCTATAATATTCCTGGGATTTTATTTGCCACTTTAAAGCATCTTTTCCTCTTACTTTCAATTTTGCTGGCAAGGACAAAACATTGTTTAGAAGCTATAGTCAAAAATGAAAGGAAAAATGTATTTCTGATCTTGTTCTGTGAGCCAAGAGAAACTTACATGCCCCTGTTTGGCACTCTCCTTTCTCAAAGCTTTATTGGTAGCTCCAATTTCTTCACAGCTGAACCATTTCTTCCAAGCACATTTTAGTTTTCTACATACATGTGATGATACTTTGCCAATATATGAATAACTCTTTGCCTTCAGTCACCCTTTCCTCTATGTAAGTAAGCTGTCATTCCTGCCATGATTGTGACACTTAGTTCTTCAGCCCCAGATTAGGCTATTAAGTTAGAAATCCAAGACTATTGGTCTCTATATTCTAAAATTACTTTGTCCAATAAATTAGTTTTGGCATTATAACGTTTCTTGTTTGACAAGCGGGGTTGGTTGCTTGGCACCATCTTAGAGTGTGAAAAGTGATGTTTAGAGCTGGCTGTCTTCACATTATGTATTTGTAAAATGAATTTCCCTTGACATTAGTCTTTATATTCCATTAATTTAAAGATACTTTAAAAGTATTTCTTTTATTTTTCAGTGTTAAATAATTTTTGTTTAAATAAAGAGAATGTGTTAAATAAATTCGGTTAATTGGATAATAGAACTCTTTAAAAAAGATTCCGGTAAGGTTGAGGCATTTATAATCTGTTACTAATTTGGAGTTCAGGAAAAGAAAGTTATTTTAAGATATTTTGCATAGAGAAGAATATTTTTAAATATATGTGTCAAGTTAATTCCAGAATGGAAACATCAGCTACCAGGAAAATGTAGATGTTTTACAGAGAATAGTGCTCTAGCAGAAATCTGGTAAAATTCTCATGTTAAAATGACCAGAGGTATCTAAAATTGAACTCTTCCTTACATGAATGCATATACAAAATATACATTTATATCTCTACACACATGCACACACATAAGGAAAGATCAATATAACTGATACATGATTTTGATTTTTGCAAAGGTTGTCAGCAGTCATTTTATATGCAAGAATGTTAATGGAGAAAATTTACCTTCTCGTAAAATCCAGTTGTCTTGAAAAAGAAATGCTCCAGGAATTTGGCTGAATGGAATTTTTTTTTTTTTTTTTCTGTCAAAGTGCATAGACAAGACCTAAAACTTTCTTGTGGATATTTATAACATCTGCTCCAGGAAGGAGCTGTTTGCATTCCAATTTAACTTTCTCTCTCAATATTTAAAATTTTTTTGTGTAGGTACCTCATTTTGCATATCACAGTGTAGAAATGTTTTCAACTTTGGGTCCACAAAGGGATCAGAAGAAATCTGCAGTACAGATAGGGTGTATTAGTTAGCTCCCTGTTACTATGATAAAACACTATGGCTAAAGGGAACTTATGGAAGAAAGAGTTTATTTTGGCTTATAAGGGTTCCAGAGGGAGAGTTCGTTGCTGCAGAAAAGGCCTGGCAGCAGGGAGCTGGAGCAGGAAGCTGAGGGAGCACATCTTCAACTGCAAAGCACAGAGTGCATACTAAAAGTGAGATGGGGCTATGAACTCTCAAAGCTTGCCCTTAGTGACATATCTTCTTCAGCAATGCTGTGCCACTTCCTAAAACAGCACCACCAACTGGGGAACACATGTCTAAATACATGAGCAAATGGGGGCATTTCTCAATCAAGTCACTACAGAGGGTGAGAATGGAGATATGGAGAGATGAAAGACAACAAAAGAGAGCAAGCAGAAAGGAAACTCTAATGCCAGTCTTTTAATACTTTATTCACATCATCCTGATTTCTCTCCAAACTTACATCTTTCCCCATACTCCCGCCTGTGATTTTCATCTTACAAGCATGCTGCTTGCTCGGATCCAAAACAGTCATCTTTTTTTTTTTTTCTTTCAAGCCATAATCAAATATTTCACTGTCCACATTCTATCTGCCAGCAAATCCTGTTAGTTCCATATTAGTAAAATACCTTAAATTTGACCATTTCTCATCTTTTCCCTCTATACCTTTTTAGTTGTCAGTCACCACCATGTTTTTTTTTTTAAGATTTATTTATTATGTATACACAAGATCTCATTATGTACCAGATATCCTTATAGGTGGCTGTGAGCTACCATGTGGTTGCTGGGAATTGAACTCAGGAACTTTGGAAGAACAGCCAGTGCTATTAACTGCTAAGCCATCTCTCCAGCCCTCACCACCATGTTTTACTTAGACTGTTGTTTAGTAATGACCTGATGGCATCCTTGACTGGGCTGTCCTCCTTGTCTTCCACCCTTCTTGCTTGTTTTTATGAATCATCCAGAAACTAGAGTGGTCCTTTCTAAGACATACGTTGGATAATTTAATTCACCTGGCTTCTAGTGATTCTTAATCACCTTTATCAGTGAGGGTCCCTGGTGGACCTCTGAGGTTATATTGACTTGGGTTTTACCCCAAACCAACTGAAATCTATTCTCTGAGCATGTGTGTTTTCAAAGTTCCCTTTGTTTTCAGAGGCAAAAGGCTTCTCTGACTCCTCTCCCTACCACTATTCTCCTTGTCCTTTCTGACCAGCCATATTAGCTTCTTGGTGGTTAAAATTCCAAAGATGATTCAGGTTCAGGACCTTTGCATAGGCTCCTCTAACTAGCTAAATGGCTTGTTCCTTCCTCCATTCAGATCCCGTTTTAAGTGCAACCTGTTCAAAGGGAGTTCCCCTGGCGTTCCATTTAAAAAAAAAAAGAATAGCCCTGATTTTACTCTCTCCTTGCCATTTTATTTTTAAACTTCCAAGGGGTAGTTTTAAAACTATGTCATAACTATTATCATTTCCTTTGAATCAAAAATAGTTTGTCAAATCTGTACAGGTTGGGAATTGATTTAATTTGCTTTCTGGTTTATTTCATCTTTGCCAAGCAGTAGTAAGTGATTAATAAATAATTATTTAATGAGTTAACCAACATATCCAGTTTAAATACATTAGCACATATGTTAAACTTATTATGTCATAGGTATTGGAGGAGGCTCTTGAAGTCACACAAAGAATAAAGTCGTTCTCTTTCTCTTAGAGGGGGAGGCCAGTTGATAAAAATAGGATTACTTTCATATGTGACATAGGCCAGTGGGAGCATAGACACATTCATACTGTAATAAAACATCTGTGCTAGAATGTCCAAAGGTTCTAGGCATCTCACAGGCACAGGGAGGACCAAAAGCCCTATCAATCTGCCCCACTGTCAATCTCAATCCCCACTGCATACTACTTCCCTACCATACTAAATTTCTACACATATATTTTTGTTAGCATGGACTATATGGTAGAGGAATCATTCAACATGTCTTTGATTTATTTTCTTCGTGTTTTCCTTGATTTCCAAGGCTAGAAGCTTTTAGTTGCTATTTAAACGGTCAAATGCATGTGTAAGAGGCTACAGTTTAGAACTGAGTTAAGAGAGGCAAAGGACATCAGCCATCCGGTTTACCATTGCAGACTGAGCAGGTCAACAGGGCTCTCAATGGGATCGTTCCTACAGCTAGGTTTTCATTGTTGTAAAATTCTATTTGTCACCCTCTGTGCTCTAGTACACTTTACCTATGTGCCATTACTTTAGGCTTTTGAAGTGATTTTTGATGGCATATCACTGTAAGGCTGACTTTTTCCATATGTTTAAAGATGTCCATCAGTGTCTTTCCATCTATTTACATTTTCCAAAGAATAAGATCATCTCATTTGCTGAAACTGTTTTTTTTTCTTTCCCTCTGCTTGCTTTTAAGATTTTGTCTTTATTACCAATCTTAAGCAATTTCACTGTGGCAAGCCCTGGTATACTTTTCTTCATGTTTCTTGTACTTAAGATGTAGGTTTATAGTTCTCACCAACTTAAAATATGTTAAAACCATTTTTTTCCTTCAAAGTCTCCCCTCAGTGAAGTTATAGCTCACTATTACTTATTTTTATACTGTTACATATTTTTATGTGTGTTTCATTTTGAATATTGTCTATTAAAGTTCAATACAATATTCCTTTTTCTTCCATGTAGCAAATTTTATATCTCAGATGTGGAGGCAGAGTTTTAAGCTTTCTCCTCCAGTAAGATTTTTACCCTAAGTTCCAGAGAAGTGAGTGCAATGAAATATCCAGCTTGAGTCTACCAAAAAGGGAGGCAGTCTTGTTTGGCTCATGTAATTACAAGGTCATTTGTAAGGAGGAAGACTTCTCAGCAGGATAGTAGCAGAAGAAATCATGGAAAACAAGACATGTGAAGTCAAAGCTGTTCACAAAGAGTGAGTGAGTGGGGACACATCACAAAAGGCCTTCAGGCACCAACAGTGACAGGAAGAGAAATGGATCTCCGGGCCTATACCTACAGGAAACTGGATTTTTATTAAATGTAGTGAACTCAGAATTTAATTTTCTTTCTAGAGCCAATGAACAAGAAGTTAGCACCCATGGCAATCAGCCAATGCCATAATTTTAGTGTAGTAAATCTCTAGAGATCAACTACAGCCCAATGCTCCAGACTTCTGAGCTCCACAACTACATACCAATAGACAGAGATGTTTTAATATGTTAACTTTGCCATTATTTGCCATTTAGCGATAGAATGTCAATTCAAAATACAAAGTACATTTTATCTTTAGAATTTGAATTAGGGCCTTTAAAGTATGTTTTATTTTTCTATTTAACTCTCTTAACATAAAGAATACTACTTAAATACTATTAAAAAACCTGTTTTAAAATCCATGTCTGCTAATTTATCTGCTGTTAGTTTTGGGACAGTTTCATTTGCTAGATTTTTTTTTTTTTCAAAACTTCGTTGTGAATTGTATCCTCTTACTTCTTTTTGTAAATTTTACTAATTACTAGACACAATAAATTTGTTTTGTTACTGGATTTTAAAACACACACACACACACACACACACACACACACACACACACACACACACTGCATGCGTGTGATTGTGGATGCCTGTAAAGACTAGAAGGTATTAGACACCTTCAGCATGGCCTTACCTGGGATTGTGAGCCACCTGATATGGGTTCTGGGAATCAAACTCAGTTCCCACACAAGAGTGGTGTGCGCCCTTAATCACTGAGCCATCCCTCCAGCTCCACGTATTAGGTGCTTTTGTTTCCTAAAACATTATTATTGATCTTTGTTCTGGGGGTATAGACCAAATTTGTAAAAAGTTTCAGGTCTTGTCTTTAAGATTTGTGGAACAAGAATATTCCCTGCTCACTGTCAAGCTCCTTGTAAGATTCCATGTGAGCAAAGAGCTATGCGGTTTCATTGGCAGGGCAGGCGGTGCTCTTGCTCCTCGGTAGTAGATACTGTTCCCTTTATTCTTCCATGTGGTTATTTTCCTGAAGGCTTTTTCATGTAAGAGCTGAGCCATCCTCAGTTGAACACTTGAGATTTTGAGCTTTCACTCCACAGAAATTTCTGGGTCTGCAGGTCGGTGTAGAGCTGTGGGGATGGGTCTCTATTCTGCTGGGGTTGCGGTCAAAGTTACTAAGCCTATTTTATGATATACCAAGTGAAACTTAGAAGGTAACGAGAGAGTAACATGGATTACTATGCTCAGAAACGCTTGGTGATCCAGGATGAAAATAAATACTACATATCCAATCACAGGATAGAATGTGTAACTACCAGAAATATCGTCTGCCAAGTTGTTTATAGCCACACATACGAGGATATGAAACTCTGCACAACATATGCACACAAACTATCCAAATATGGTGTGGGTACTGTTTTAACAAATGGTGGTATAGGTTGTTGTTTGGGCCTGCGCTGTCCTGCAGGCTTCTCAGTAGGTTTGGCATGAACAGGGTCTATGGTGGCCATGTGGAGGTTATTGGAAATGAACACAATGTGAAAAGAATTGATAGTCTATCCGAGGCCTTTACTTGGTATTTGCATATAGGCTTTGTCAGAACAACAATGGGAAATAAAAGTTTGGAGTCCTGAAAGGAAGCTGTGGATGGAGGCTTATTTAGCCTCCATCACAGTGCCAAATGATTCCCAGGTTATCAGTCTGAAGACAGTACAATACAGAAGCACATCGGAGTGCATTGTGGGTCAGAATATTGTAGACCCCATGAGACACCAATGGGAAGACGATGAAGATGCTTCCTAAGAAATGATTATCTCAGTACATGAAGAGCAGCATAACTCAAGATGTGGAAGAAGTGTATGGGAATGTTCAAGCTTCTGTAGGAGACAATCCAGTCTGTGAGCAGATGCTAAGAAGAGGTAGAAACACCCCCAAATGTCTCTTGTTCAGAAGTACTAGGTAGCTTTTGAAAAGAAATGCTTCTTGACAGCTTAGAAATGGCCTGCTGAGAGCTAATGCAATTTTCGATATTTTTTCCATAAAGACAGTAAACATAGTGATCAAGCCTTAAAAAACAAAACAAAACAAAACAAAACAAAACAAAACAAAACACCTTGGGATGTTTGACTTCTTTGTCTAGAAAGCTCTTTCATACTCTTTCATGAAAACTCTTGTCTCCTCAGTCTCCTTGAGTCCCTAGTTCCATCTCTTAGACTCAGGGAGTCTGCTACATCTTCATATGCTTCTGGACTGTTCCACAGTGTGTAAGCTGGGAAAGTCACAGGACTCACCCTGTTTCCTACCTCTCAGGGATAAACAGTCTTGCTTGTCCCTGAGATCATCTCCTTGACGATCACTTATTTCATAAATGTTCTAAAATATTTTGGCTGTTGCAGGTAAGATCATAAATCCATTTCCTCTTATTCCATCTTGGCTAGAGAGAGAAGTCTATTAATCTTTTGACATAAAACGGTGTGTTGAGATACACTCATTGTTCATACACAGAAAATATATCTTGTTATCCTATGATTTTGAGGCATAGATTAATGTGTGGAATGTAGTATATTATTTACAAACAGCTTCCAGTTTCATGTGTTTTGATGTGTAACTGGAAATATACAACTGTTTGAGTCAGATAAAGAAGGGAGGATTAGAAGAAAACAGAGGATGGTCTTAGGCTGGCAGTGGAGGGTATGGCAAAAATAAGATTATGAGAAAGGAGGAGGGCTTAGAGTAAGAACTAGGAAGGCTGAAGTGTGGAAGGAGAAGACAGATAAAGATGAAGAGGTAGATGATGATCCTCAGAGGACATCTTTTCTCTGGCAAACACTTCTTTTCTTGTAATAAGGAGGCATGACCTTTCTTCCGTAGCCTTATTCTTTTTGTGTGCACCGAATCACTCTCTTCCGAAAACATCTTCCCTACATGCATCGAAGGGAGTATGACCCTAAAAGAGAGGACACAATAAGCAAGGGCTGTCATTCATCCCTTTAAAAAGAATTTCTGAGGCTGGTGTTCAGCTTGGTTGGTCGCGTGATAATGTAGCCTGTATGAAGCTCTATCCAGGCCCCGGTACTGCATAAAACGGGTGTGGTGGTGCATGTATGTAATCTCTGCACGGAGGGCTTGGTGGCAGGAGGATCGGAAGTGCAAGTTCATCTTCAGCAACATAGTTAATTATAGCACCACCTGAGCTGCATGAAATTCTGTCTTGGAAACAAAAATACAATAACAAAACTTTCATATATTCTATTTCAAGTATCGAGACAGTCCAGTAAGAAAGGGGCAATGCTTGCCTGTGTCCCAAGGATGGTAGAGTCTAGTAAAACAGTGATGTGCAAGTTTTGGTTTCTTTAAGAACGAAGTTATGTTACGTAAACATGTTTTTGTTTTTATCCCAAGTGTAGGATATGGGGCTGCTTTTAGTCTGTCCACAGCTGATAATTGCCTTGGGCAGCTCAGAGAGGGCTGTGGTCTTTGCCAGCTGAGTACTCAGAGAGGGATAGATACTGGAGCCCAGAGAGAGGAGGAGGAGGCTTTGAGAGAAAGCTCCTAGAGAGAGGAAGAACACTTCTGAGGAGATGGACGGAGGAGGAAGATGGCTGCTTGTTTGTCCTCCTTCATTTGCCATTTCCTGTGGACTGCTAGATATCCTAACGACTGAGATTGGTACTGCCCCTAGGACCCTAACCAGCCAGTCTAAAGACATCTATGTCCCCGTCTGTCCTAACATCCTTTCTCTTCTACCTAGGATTGGGGTTTTGGAAGGGAGTTAGAGGTAAAAGATACCAAAATAAAATAGAGTAAAATATAGGTACCTACCAAATAGTCTGATGTTGAAGGGTGTTGTATGCTTTCCTAGGCATAGGTAAGGAAACAACTATCATCACAGACTGGGGATAAACCACAGACTGAAGAAATCATTCCACTTACGTTGAGCTTGGTGACTGGCTTTGTTTCTTTTCTTTTCCTCTATGGCAGTCCATTATCACAGAAGGTGATCAGTGAGTTGTATCCCACCACAGTCAAGAGCAGAGAGGGAAACAAATGTAAGCCCCCTGTTCACCTTCTTTTTCATCTGGCTCTGTCCTTATAGAGTACAGGACCCTTATCTAGGCAACAGTGGTGTTGACAATGGGGTGGTTTTTCCTGTACCAATTAACAATCAAAGCAATCCCCCACAGGTATGCTAAGAAGACAATCTGATCTAGAAACTTCGTCAGCTAAGCTCTCTTCTCGGGTGACCCTAGGTTGTAGTAATAAACATCCATAACCAACTACCACGGTGACCCAGCATTTATTAGGATTGCTCACAGGAGCATGGGGGAGGGGCTACTCATAGGAACATGGGTAACTCATAGGCATCACACCTCAAAAGCCACCCTTGCTTGTGCGACTACTCGGGAAACTGTCTCCCTGGGCAAACTAGCAGGCAGCTCACTTATCAGTCTCCTTTCCCGGTATAATTACGGATTGTATATGACCATGGGACGGGGTCCTGTGAATCTTTCAGCTTTCTTAGCCTGCTAAGCTTGGTAGATTGATTGCATAAGCCTTTCTCTTCCCTCCAGGAAAGAATGTTCCAATTCAGATGAAATATCTACATGGCAAGAGAGGGTTTAGGGTAGGTGTAGAATCACACCAGCCCCTCCCACTGGGAAAGGAGGGCTCCGGTGCAGCATCTTTGAGATAGGAGTAATGGAAGAGAGAAGGGAAGGGTGTTCCAGGCAGATGCATTAACTAGTCTTCCATAAAATAAATGTTTGTTTTTGTTTTTATAATGGCAGAACTCAGGATGACTGGGTCACAGGATAGAAAAAACTTGCTAGGAAGCTGGTAGTCATCTTGACTCCATATTCAGGGTGTTGTTTTGAATGGAGATAAATACTTAACAGTCATATGTAAGGCACTGTGTTAGATAGTTTTATGCCAACTTGATACAAGCTAAACTCATCTGAAAGGAGGAAAATTCAATTTAAAAAATGCCCCCATAACATGGGGGTGTAGGTAAGCCTGTAAGGCATTTTCTTAATTAGTGATTGATGGGGAAGGGCCAGGCTAACTGTGGGTGGTGCCATCCCTGGAATGGTGGTCCTGGGTACTATAAGAAAACAGACTAAGCAAGCCATGGGGAGCAAGCCCTCGGAAGCCCTCCTCCATAGCTTCTGCATCAACTCCTGCCTCCAAGTTCCTACCCTGTTTTGAGTTCCTGTCCTGACTTCCTTCAGTCATGAGCAGTAATGTGGACATGTAAGTCAAATAAACTTTTTCTCCAAGTTGCTTTTGGTCATTGTGTTTCACTGCAGCAATAGAAACCCTAAGACACTGGCCACAGAAACCTCTAGCTTTCTAAACATGCCTGCAGAGGAAGGCAAGGTATCGCTTTCTTTCTAGATTGTCTTTCCTGGGTAAATGCCAGCATCTCATATTCAGAGACATGGTAACTAGTTCATGGCACAAAGGGACGTTTCAAGGATTCTGTATGATGTTCTGGTAGGTTGCACAGGGTCCAGAAAGTGTTTCTGTCAGAACAGGGTGCGTTGCCCTTGATGCTTATAGTGAAGACCAAGTATTATGAGACAATAAGAAGGTGATTCCATCTCAGCAGTTTTGCTTTTAGAAAAATACTCGCTTGCCTTCATGGGGCACCAGGACAAATGTCCTTCACAGCAGGACAGCAGGTGTCTGGAGTGCTGTTCCCCCGTTTGGAGCATGTGTTAATCCAGGCACAAAGACATGAAGATGAAATAGCAGCCAGGGTATAGCAATTGGGGCCATATCATAGTCACCCACATTTTGGCATTTAAAATGCAAACCAAGTGATTTTTTAAATTGTCCAAATAGGTACAGTTTGGTGAATAGGCTAAATTACCTTCTTTGATCAAATGAACAGTCATAAATCATGTATTAAAGAGTTTAAGTACCTCTTATTTACAGGAGGCTGATACGTTTTAATTTGCATAACGTCTCATAACAGTTCATTAAAAACAAAGCTGGGTAGAAAGCAGTATATCATTTAAATTAGTTATAAGCAAAGCTCTTCATCTCTCCCGGGCTTGGTTTTATTTAAAACAATTTGTTTATGAAATAACATTTTTGTGCAGGAGGATTTGTACATGTATTTGTGAATTAATTTCCTAAAGATAATATGAAAGGAAAGAACAAATAATGTTACATCTTCTGTCCCTTGGTGATGTGGTGCTAATCACAACAAAGGGGTAATCATGTGGCAGCAATGTCTGTCTGGTCTCATGTCATCTCCCTACAGACTTGAGCTATGCCAACTTCAGCAGGTAATCTAAACCTCTCAGAACCAGTTCACCTTTCCATGATGTGGTTACCGTAATAATTTCATGATTATGTTGACAGTTAATTTAACACACTTACGCTCGCATCAGACATGTAATAAATGCTCAATAAGCAGTGATTTACCAGTACTGGTTCTTGGTGGCTGAGTGCAAAGCAGCCCTCCAAGATGGCTGATATTTTCTGATACTCTCATAAAAGCTGGGAGTGTTCATTAGAGACAAATATGAACACACAGCGCACTTTGCTTGTCATCTGAGTAGTCTCACGAGCTCTCTGAATCATGCTCGGTGGCCTGGCTTTCTCAGACAGGGCTCTGTATTTTCCATCCTCCATGCTCGACACTCGCACCACTCAGGCTTCCAAGCACCCCTCATGAGAACCCATCTTCTGATCTTGTTCTGGACAACGGCATCAACTTCCCAACATCCAAAAACCTAATAATGTTTGATGAATCCCCACCCATTACAGCAAATACCTTTCACTTCTCATTTCATTTCCACTCTCATGATCATGGAATGTGAACTGAGTAGAGGAGATTCTCTGAGGATGCAGGCAGCTAATTGAGCCACATTTGGGGTCCCTTTAATGCCATAGGAAGGTCTCCAGTGGCCATGCAGCAGGATCTTTTGCAGGGTCAGTGGCCTCTGTCCCAGGACTCTGAGCAGTGGTGTTTACCCATGCAGTTCCATATCACTTTTCTCTGACAGGACTCTGCATCATTTTTCTTTAGGGGGTGGGCAATGAGCATAAGCCTGATCCCCCGGAGTTAATTTCTTGCTCATTGAATTAATGAGTCCACTCTCTCTCTTTCATCTTACCTTGTAAGCCCCTTCCACATGGGCATGGACCTTTGCACAACAAAGAGGAAGGACTTTGCGATTATAAAAGGGAACAGGCTGGGGTGAAGGATCCATGAAGGGAGATTAACAAATCAGTTACAATGTACAGTCATGAATTGGAGGGGAATTTTGCTAAAGGGAGTTGAAGGTAGAGATCAAATATGTGTTAAGCCGTTAAGAAGAAGGAGCTTTGGAAATAGAGAATCAGATGTGACTCTGCCACTGATGCTTACCGGCTGGGATAACCTGGGATAATCCCTCTTATTCTATGGTCTCCAGGCTCAAAGGATGAGTAATAGCACCGCCTGCCCTCTAACCATTTGTGAAAATTAAGTTAATGTAGGCCAATCATGGTAATAATGTCATTTGAACCCCTTGCCCTAACAAATATGCAAAATGCCTTAAAGTTGGCCTTTATAAGTGCCAAATTATTTATTCTTCCAGGGGCAAAAAAAAAAAAAAAAAAAAAAAAAAAGATTTACTCTGCAAGAGAGTATAGTAAAGGAACTTGCTTTTGTCCTTTTCATTCATAACAACACATGTTCCTTGTCTGGGGAAAAGATTTTGACAGATCATGACATATAGTTGCTGTCAGAACTGAAAAACAACCTTGCAGTAAATCAGTTTTTAATTTGTGTTTTTGAAAAATCGGGACTCTGCTTTAAAATTCTGCAATCATTCACCGGGGAGGATGTGATTTCAGTCCTCCCTGCTTTCCTCAGAGACAGAAAGTTCCCGACACAGAGCAAACAGGCTCTGTGAAGATGGGGGTGGCCTTGGAGCTTCTGGCAGCCAGATATCTGGGAGGGTCTCCACTAGAGATCAAGAAATTAAAGAGCAAGGCAAATTTCTAAGCTCCGTTTCCCAAGGTCCATATTGCTCTGATGCCAAAAGAAGAAAGGGAAATTAAAGCTCAACATCCCTGATGAATGTAGATGTAAACATCTTCATAACATGAAGCTAAAAAACTAAGAGCGCTAATACATTAAAGGGGTCCCTCACCAAAACCTAGTGGCATCTATCTCTGTGAGTACAGGGCAGCCCAGCATATGCAAATAAGTCAGGTGGTAGGAGGAGAGATAAAAAGGACAGAATCATCTCCATGGACATAGAAGAATGATATAATAACATTCAGTATATGTGTAAAGGTATATGTGGGTGTGTATGTGTATAGTGGGAAAGAAATTCATACTTAAGAAAGAGAAAGTCACCGAGCATAGTGACGCTGCCTGTAATTGAAACCCTAGAGAAAGCAAGAATATTGGATTCCTACCACATTACTGATATATATGGGAAGTTGCCTATTTGATCAAGACCCCTCTGGTCTTTATGGAGGAGGAGGGACCCAGAAAACAATCCAATCAGTGTCTGCTCACAAGCCAGCTCTGGTGCCTGTCAGCCGGGGATGTTGGTCTCAGTCTCAAACTTTCGCCAAATGACAGCGCGTTAGAATCTTAAATCTATACCTCTGTGGCCGCTGCTGAAAGATTAATGTTCACCAGTTGTCACTGGAGTCAAACCTCCAGCTCTCTGATATGTGACTTGTGTATACTCCTGTCTCAAACATGCAATGCTGTCTCGAGATGCGGCGACAGTGAACATCTCAGGCTACAGTCTGCCCGTGTAATTCCTGTGTGCACTACGAATAGCATCAGCCTTTCGAAGCTCTCCTAAACCTGTGCTTGCGCTAGGACCGAGGAAACAGCTGTCCAAGGAACTCAAGAAAAACTTTCTGCAGCCTTTTCCGTATGGGTGGTAGTTGAGAGATGATTCGGGAGTCAGATTGTATGTAAAACTTTTTCTCAGACACTCCTAGAGCTAAAAATCAAATTAAAATTCCATCATCGTGTGTGACAGAGTGTTAGCTTATCTAATGAGCCCTTACAGCTTCCCTTGTTTGCCCATCTTCAGCAGGAGGAGACCTGAGGCAGGAGCATGTCTGAGTATGATAAATGTCAAAGACTGAGGGAGACATGTGTGGAAGTACAGTCTACCACTTCCTCAACACCTCACCGGTATGGGAAGAGGGGCATTAAGTAGCAGTGGGGTACAGGCCAGGGGAGGAGGTGAGCTGTCTGCCTCTACCTGTTCCTGTAATCTGGTGAAAAGGCACATTTACATTGAGTGCTGACTTAAATTCATTTGAGCATCAGAGGTGAAATTCTCAAAAGAAAGGTTATCAACCTGCCTGTTAATGGAAAAAAACAAAAAACAAAAAACAAAAAAACCAACCAAACAAACAAAAAACCAAACAAGCAAGCTGAGGCTGACCGTGCTTATTAAAATGTCCAAAGCTAGTGTACAACCACTTTGGAAATCAATCTGGAGCTTTCTCCGACAGTTAGGAGTAGCGCTTCCTCAAGATCCAGCTATACCACTCCTAGGCATATATCCAAAAGATGCTCAAGTATATAACAAGGACATTTGCTCAACCATGTTTGTAGCAGCTTTATTTGTAATAGCCAGAATCTGGAAACAACCCAGATGCCCCTCAGTTGAGGAATGGATACAGAAATTATGGTACATCTACACAATGGAATATTACTCAGCAATAAAAACCAAGGAAATCATGAAATTTGCAGGCAAATGGTGGGAACTGGAAAAGATCATCCTGAGTGAGGTATCCCAGAAGCAGAAAGACACACAGGGTATATACTCACTCATAAGTGGATATTAGATATATAATATAGGATAAACATACTAAAATCTGTACACCTAAATAAGCTAATCAAGAAGGAGGACTCCAGCTAAGATGCTCAATCCCCATTCAGAAAGGCAAAGAGGATGGACATCAGAAGAGGGAGAAAACAGGGAATAGGACAGGAGCCTGTCACAGAGGGCTTCTGAAAGGCTCTATCCTGCAGGGTTATCAGAACAGATGCTGAGACTTATAGCCAAATTTTGGGCAGAGTTCAGGGAATCTTATGAAAGAAGGGTGAGATAGTAAGATCTGGAGAGGACAGGAGCTCCACAAGCAGAGCAACAGAACCAAGAAATCTGAGCACAGAGGTCTTTTCTGAGACTGATACTCCAACCAAGGACCATTCATGGAGATAACCTAGAACCCCTGCACAGATGTAGCCCATTGCAGTTCAGTGTCCAAGTGGGTTCCATATTAATGGGAACAGGGACTGTCTCTGACATGAACTCAGTGGCTGGCTCTTTGATTACCTCCCCCTGAGGTAACCAGTCCACAGAGGAAGACAATGCAGCCACTCCTGATGAGACCTGATAGACTAGGATCAGAAGGAAGGGGAGGAGGACCTCCCCAATCAGTGGACTTGGGGAGGAACATGGGTGGAAAAGAGGAAGGGAGGGTAGGGTTGGGAGGGGAAGAGGGAGGAAGCTACAGGGGGATACAAACTGTAATCAATAAAAATAAAAAATATAAAAACAAACAAAGAAACAAAAATGTCTGAAGCTTGGAGGAAGTCATGCTGAACTGAACCATGGCTGCTGAGAGACCACGTGGGCTTGATTATTATTGTCAGCATGCTCCATCAGCTGAGGAACACTGTTCTCTCCTCTGGCCTTCTGCTTCACTGGCTTGTGGCCATTCTCCATGCTCAAGGTTAAGCTATGAGCTAGAGTGTGGTCGGAGGCCCGATCGTGTAAGATTCTTTTCCGTGGATCCTGAATAATGTCATCCAATAATTCGAGCTGCTTTTTTTTTTAACCTATCAAATAAACCTGACCTTATATTCTTACCTATCTTTACGTTATCCAGCCTCAGTTCCTTTTTGTATTAATTAAATGGAGCAATCAAATTCTCAGGTTTTCTTCCAGCATCTGTGATGGGACTTTCTGGGAAGAAGATCAAAGCAGACCATAAATGCGATGCCAGATTTGAAGTAGAAAATGAGTTTCTGATAAAGGGAGAACCATTTCCAACACACCCAAAATTATTTTTGATGAAAATGTTTAGTGATTTGTTTTGGAAAAATCCTTTTCCAACCCTATCTACTTTGATGGATTTTGATAACCACTTAAATGCTATGGTGTGTATGTGTGTGTGTGTGTGTGTGTGTGTGTGCATATGTGCGTTTTGTTTTCTGTCCATAAACTATATACTTGCTTTGCCATGTGCTTGCCTCTGAAGCTCTTCCTGTCATACTGTCCAGAAACAATTTGTAGAGCATGAAACACAGGATAGCCTGCTCTGGGACAGTCTGCTATAGCAGGTGTGGTGTGTGTGTGAATTTGTGTGAGTGTAAACAGTAAAAAACATCCAAGCTTCTAGGTAACAAGATTTAAATTGTCGACAAGGAATAGAAATTATACTAAGTATGATTATGAAGAAATTTTTTATGAAGTGGAAGTGAAAAAAGGAGCTATCTTTGTAAGGTGCAGAGCATGGTGTGAAAGATGGGATAAGGCATAAGGGCAGAACCTTCAACTTAAGGACATCTGAAGACTCTAGAAAGATAAAGATGGATGCAGTCTGGGCATTCCTCTTTCTGGAGAAGCTCTAGTCTTTACTGGAGTAGGAAGGAAAATAGTCGCCCTCGTGGAGCTTGTGCTCTGATCCCTGGACGCTGGGATCATGCTGACTTCCATGACAAAGGGACTTTCTCAGAAGTGACTATCATTATCTGGATAAGGCCAGTCAAGTCGTTGAATTCTTAAAATTAGTGACCCTTTCCAAGGCATGCCCAATGAAAGAGATGGGACCATGGAGAAATGATTGGATTGATGGCATTCTTCCGGATTTGAAGATGAAGGAAGGAATCATTAGCCAAGGCTTGCTGGAAACTGTCAGAAGATAGGAGAATATGAGGAAACATGTCCTTCTCCAAAGCTTCCAGAAAGGAATACAGCCCTACAAAGAACTTGATTCAATGGATTAGGCTTCTAATCTACAAATGTATAAGGTAAGTTTATGTTATTTTAAGTCATTAAATCTTGGGGAATTTGTAATAACAGCTATAGAAAACAACTCATTTAAGTTCACGTCTACCTTCGTGAGCAAAATCTTCAATAATAGAACATCAAATGTCTTTCCAAAAAGAATACAGATTTCACCCTCAAATTTTTCCATGTTCTGCTCTGATGAGAAGGTTCTTGTGTTTTGGTGTATTATAAACTTGTACCTTAAAATCATTCCGGCTGTTTGGAGGTGATGGGTCAACCATAAGGGAACAGGAGCCGTGCAGTGTCTGCCTCTCTTAGAGGCTATCACTATGGCTAAAGGGAGGAGAGATGGAAGCCTGGAACAGGATGGAAGGAGCAGAATTGTGGGAGTGATCCAGCTCATCAAACAAGTCAATGGTACTTTTTGAGATTCTATGTGGAAGGTGAAATAAATACATATTCTAAGAGTGATTCCAAGCTTTTTGATTTTTACTGTTGAATTAAATACTGATATCATTTGCCGAGCTAACAAATAATTAGAAGGGGAGATTAGTATGTGTGGTGATCTATTAACTGGGCATTGAATATTCATGATCACTCCTTTTTGGGATGTTTTCTACATGTGGCTGTGGGAAGCACCATGTGCTGTGTTCTTTCTGCCTCAATCACCATTTATTTTGGGTTCTTCCTGGGTGCTCTCCCTTTTTATAATGCATGAAAATTACAGTGATGTGAAGGTGCTCTTCATTTTTCCTGCCTATACCACCCTCATTCCAGATTTTTGAATACTACGTGTTGATTATTTTTAAATTTGCGTTTGCACCCCGAATATCCATTGCTAACTCTAGAATGTTGCGCAGAACTTCTTAGATTTCTAATAATATCCCAAACTCTTGACTATGCCAGTTCTTGACTCTATTTTGTGGGCACAGATTTTTCAGTTTTCTTAGGTGTACAAAATAGTGGTTTCATCATGTCATATTCATTCCTGTACTACACTTTCCTTGTATTCCTCACCTTCATTCCTTGTCTCTCCTTCTTCCTTTGGCTGTTCCCTTTCCTCCACTCCCCCTTCTGCTCTCATGTCAGAGACTTTTCATTTACTTTCTGTATAATGTTTTTATTTATTCCTTGAAAATTTATTTTTTATTATTGTTTAAATTTTTCATACAATATATTTTGATCATATTCATTCTCTTTTCCCAACTCTTCCCACATTCTCACCATCTCCCTACCAACCCAACTTCATATTTTGTCTCTATCTCTTTCTCTAAAAAACAGTCAAAACAAACAAACAAACAAACAAACAAACACACAGACAAAAAAATCAATAAGGCATAAAATACCAAACCTATGCAGAAAGTACACAAAATCATGGAGTCTGTTTCGTGTTGGGCCTGTCCTGAAGTGTTTTTGATATAGCTAGTGCAGCTCCATTGGAGAAAGCTGATTTACTCTTTCCCAGCAGGTATCAGTTGCAAACAGCTTCTTAGTTAAGGGTGGGACTTTGTGTTCCCTTCCCTTTCTCAGTGCTGGGATTTCATCTGGTTCTGACTTGTGCAGGTCTTGTGCATGCTGTCACAGTCTCTGTGAGCTCATATGTTGTGTCTGGAAGAAATTGTTTTCTCAGAATCATCCACTACCTCTGGCTCTTACAGTCTTTCTGTATCCTCCTCTTTATGGGTCCCTGGGCCTTGACAGGAGGGGCTTGATAGAGACATCCCAATTAGGACTGTATGCTCCAATGTGCTACACATTTTTAAGTTGTAGGTCTCTTTGTTAATTATCATATTCTTCAAGAAGAAACTTCCTGGATAAAGGTTAAGTGATTCATTGAACTGGGATAAAATGAAGTCCACTGCAGGCTTGATTTAGATTTTCTTGATGGCTAAGGTTGCTAAACATTTTTTTTCCATATATTTTTGGACATTTGTATTTATCTTCTGAAGAACATCTGTTTAGTTCATTTGCCATACACGCATGCACATATATTTTATATATGACAAAAAATGAATAAATAAAGAAAATTGCAAACAACATACTATTGTGGAATCAGGTGATATGATTCCCCCAGCATTGTTCTTTCTGCTCAGAGTTGCTTTGACTATTTGTAGCCCTTTTTGTTTGCATATGAATTTTTGGATATTTTTCTCATTTCTCATAATTTTGATGGAGATTGCACTGAAACTGTAGATACCATTTGGTAAAATAACTCTTTTTTACAAAATTATGTCATTCCATGAGTACAGATCTTTACTTCATTGTCTAATGTCACCTTCAATTTCTTCAGTGTCTTAAAATTTTCATTGCAGAGGTTTTTTACCTCCTTGGTTAGGTTTATTCTCCCCCTTCCTTTTATTAGAAATAGATTCTCTCAGAGGACCCTCTCTAGGAGGCTCCCATCCTGTTTCCTCTCTTCCACTGCTTCTGGTGTCTGTCCTGTTTGCCATTCTGATTGAGATTTAAACATCCTCCCTAGGGTCCTCCTTAGTATTTAGCTTCTTTAGGTCTGTAGATTTTAGTATGGCTATCTTATATTATACGGCTAATATCCGCTTATAAGTGAGTGTATAGCATGCCTGTCTTTCTGTTTTTGGGTTACCTCAGTCAGGATAATCTTTTCTAGTTCCCAACAGGGGATTGCAGCAGATTCTGAGACTCACAGCCAAACTTCGGGCAGAGCACAGGGAGTCTTATGGAAGAAGGCGGGAGGAGGAAGGGAGGAAGAAGTACATGGAGGGGACAGGAGCCCCACAAGCAGACCAACAAAGCTAAAAATCTGAGCCCAGGGGGTCCTGCAGAGACTGATGCACCAATCAAGGACCATGCACGAAGAGGACCTAGACCCCTGCTCAGATGTAGCCCATTAATAGCTTATGTGTGGGTACCAGAGTAAGAAGAGGAGGGGCTGCCTCTGTCATGAACTCGATTGCCTGCTCTTGATCACCCTGGTGATGCGGTCTTGCCAGGACACTGAGGAAGAGGATCCAGGCAGTCTTGATAAGACTTGATTAGCTATGGGCAGATGACATAGGAGGAGGAGAACTCCCCGTTTCAGTGGACTTGGGGAAGGGATTAGAGGAGAAGAGGGAGGGTGGAATTGGGAGAAGTGGAGGGAGGAGGCTTCAGTTGGGATATATAATGAATGAATTGTGAAAAAATGATAGAAAAAGAAGTAGATTCTTTTCTTACACAGTATATCCCAACTACAGTTAACCCCTCTGTGTCTCCTAGTTCCTCTCCTAATCTGCTCTTTCTGTCTCTCATTAGAGAGGAACAAGATTCTAAGAGATAACAAACAAACACGACAAAATAAAACATAATAAGATAAAACAGAAACTACCACATCAAGCCTGAACAAGGTAAACTAAGGAACACTGATTGATCACTCCCACAAGTTCTGTGCCACCATTGACCTAGCATATCTTACCAGCAGAACAATTTGTGGTCAAGGATTTTCTGGCTGGGTTGGTGCTTATGTTTTGTTTTGTTGTTTTTGTGTTTGTTTGTTTTGGGCAGTCTGCAGAGTACCTTCCAGCACCAAAGACACTGTAGGCACCAGCTTGACTTCTCCATGTTCAATGAGTTGTGTGGGTGTTATCCTTGGCAATGGGGCCTTCACTGCCAGTATGTGGAGAACAACCCATTGTCTTAGCAACAGCCTGTGTTGTTTGGGGATTTCCATGGAGCCCCCTTGACCAACAACTCAGTTGAATGCAACCCAGCCACAGTACTGGAAGCCTTATTTGGTGACGAGAGGTGGCCAGTTGGAACTCCCCGGTTATTAGATCATCTCATTATGCAAAAAACCAAAAAAACCTAGGTATCAAAAACCCCCAAATAATCCAATTTAAATATGGGTACTGATCTAAACAAATAATTCTCAATCGGTGAAACTCAAATGGTTAAACAAACAAACAAACAAACAAACACTTAAAGAAATGTTCAGCATCCTTAGTCATAAGGGAAATGCAGATCAAAAAACTTTGAGATTTCATCTTACACCTGACAAAATGGCTGAGATCAATAACACAGAGAGAGCTCACGCCGGTGAGGATCTGACATAGAAGAAATACACATTTATTGCTGCTGGGAGTGCAAATGTATATAGTCACTATAGAAAGAAATGTGGCAGTTCCTCAAAAAGTTAGAAATCCACTTGCCTCAAGACCCAGCTATACCACTTTTCGTTACATACCCAAAGTATGTCTCATCCTACAAGGACACTTGCTCAACCATGTTCATAGCAGCTTTATTCATAATAGCCAGAACCTGGAAACAATCTAGATACCCTTTAATGAAAGAATGGATAAAGAAAATGTGGTACGTTTACACAACGGAGTATTACTAACCTGTTAAAAAAAAAAGACATGATGAAATTTGCAGAAAAACAGATGGAGAAATTCATCCTGAATGAGTTCACCCTGACTCTAAAAGACAAATATGGTATGCATTCACTTCTCTGTGGATATTAGCTGTCAAATATATGACAATCAACCTACAATTCTTAGACCCATAGAGGTTAGATGTAGAAGAAGGGACTATGAGAGACATACAGATATCCTTAGGAATGAAAACTAGAATAGATTTCTTTTGGTGGACTGGGAAGCAGGTAGGGAAGGATCACATGGGAAGAGGGAAAAGAGATAGGGTTGAAAAAAGGGATGAAGGGAGAGACAGCTGAAACTGAGGGGCATTTGAGGGATGACATGGAAATCAGCACAGTGGAAACTTCCTTAAATATATGAAGGCTAGATGTATTCTTTAGAATTTAAATATTTAATGCTATTGTAAGTAGGGATTTTTTTATACTGATGTCTTTCTCAGCGTGTTTGTTACTACTGGTACACAGAAAGACTACTGTTTTTTCATGTTGCTCTTGTATCCTGCTGCTTTGCTGAAAGTCTTTATCAGATCAAGGGTTTTCTAGTGGAGTGGAAAGGATAGATTGATCTCAGTGGGTCCTGGTATTATACAGTGGACCCTTCTGTTTTCTGAAGCTGTGTCCTTAGATTATTCTGGGGACTTCTCCAAATCTCTTAATATTTTAGTGATCTCACTAGATGATTTTAGTCATTTATGCAAAAAATAGTTTATGCAGGCAATGCTGTTAGAGGGTTTTATTAGGGTTTTCATATATTCAAGGAAATTGTATAGTTTTCTGAAAGTATTGCCGTGCTGAGTCTTATGACTGAGGTATCCTACACCAGGAATGCCTTCCCCAGGCTCCATTTATCAGACTCTCCATGATGATTGTTGGAGTAAGTGATAAGCACTTGATAATGTTGCCAAGTCTTCACAGTTGGATCCCCATTGGATTCTTTCTCTTTCTGAATTTAATATTGAAACTTTTCGTTGTATGAACCACAGAGGGAGGGATGATTGGTGAATGGGTGACTCGTCTTCATTAAAGGTGTCTGGTCATGTATGCATTTGAATTCTCAGGTCTTACATTTAAGATTGATATTAAAATATGGCTCCCAGAAGATACTCTGTTTGCTAGGGCAAAGGCACAGACTGGAGAGTCAGAAATTCAGTTACAGCTTTGCCAGGCACGGGCACATACCTGTAATCCCAGCACTCGCAAAGGCAGGAACAGGCAGATCTCTGTGACTTCAAGGCCAGCCTGATCTTCAAATTGAGTCCAGAACAGCCAAGGCTGCACAGAGAAACTCTGTCTAGAAAAAACAAACCAAAAGCAAACAAAAACAAAAAGACCTCAAAACAACAACAAAACAAAATTCAAAATCCAATTGTAGTTTTGTCATGTACCATTTGTGGGGACAAGGAAGAAGTGAAGGCTTTTTTTTTTTTTTTTCATCACTCCAAGGTCTCTGAAGCTAGCACACTCACTGCCTGGCTCCTCATTATCCTATTTTCTTTTTCTTCTCTTTTTATTTTTATTATTAGTTACATTTTATTAACTCTGTATCCCAGCTGTATCCCACTCCCTCTCCTATTTTCTTTTTCTACCTCATTTTGTACAATAATTTCACACTAGCTGCATTTAAGTTTTAGCATAGGGTTTCTTACCTAGACACTTGAAAGTACATTTCAATAGCTGTTGTTTAGGTTCTTCTTTTTGCTTCCAAGTAGTAACATGCCAATTAATAATTAATATTTAAATTTCTGTGCTAGCAAGGGTCCCAGATTAATGGAAATACTTCCTCACTAGGATTCTAAACCAGCTGGGCTACTTTATCAAGCAAAACAAAAAAGCAGTTTCACAGGAAATAATTCAATCTGCAAGATGAAAGATGTGGGCAGCAGTGTGATTATGTCAGGACAATGGGTAGAATGTGGAACTCATTGTCAGAGAAAGGTATTTATCATTGCATTTTATTGGGACACTATTTCCTTACCAGAAAGAAAATTTTATATCCGGGACAGCTGGAATGCCATTTTCCTTTAGCATATAATATTGGATCAGTGGAAAATTTAACTCTAAAGTCAAAATGGATATTCATTATAATATCATACTTCTCACAGGCCTGTTGTGTTTTTCAAGGCAAAATTTATTCACATTTAATATTAAATGGCTTTAATTTCTAAATACACTTACAAGTCACAAGTTTAGTGACTAGTGTATACATAGAGTCCCTTATTTGAGTGTCTGGCTGTGAAACTCACATGTTTCCTTACAAAGTAGCTCTTCCTATACTTTCATTAAATAGTAATCTCATACAAGGTGACTTTCTTGAATCTATAAGTTTATGTTCATCTCCCTTTCCTAACATTATCTCTGAGGAAGTGTTCTTTGTCTTAGATCTAAAACCATGTCTTTGCTTTAAAAAAAGAAATGCTTTGGTTAAACTATCCTGCTGCCTTAGATTTCTATTTCAAATACAGACATTCTCCGTTTCTGTCACTTCAAAGCACTGGCCACACACTCAGAACAGAAGGGATAAATGGGGCTTATAAGAACAGAGAAGTAACAAGATCCATCAACGCTGGCCCACACAGCAGCTTAAATGCATTGGGCACATTCACAGCCAAGTAAGCATGATTAAAAGAATGCAGTTGTGTATCTTTTTCTTGAGAGAGAGAGAGAGAGTCCAAGTGACTTCAGAAAGGGAGCCTGTGTTATGACTAGCCACTTACCATTTACACAAAGAAATAAAAGCATAGGTTGAACGAGGTCCTGGGAAATCCTTGCTGTCCTTTGATCATCTCTCCACAGTGTGTTATTCTAGGCCATGACTTCCTTGTTGAGTGTTTTCCACAGAGCAGCATGGTGAGTCTCAATCCCTTTTTCAGTTGCCTTGCCGACTAGAAGTGATGACTGCGCAGACGTTCTGATGCTCACATTCCACCCAAGGCTAATCAGAACTTACATTCAGTTTGTTGTTGTTATTCTTTTGGGGTAAAAGTCTCACTAAGTAGCCAAGGATAGACTTGAATTCACTATGTAGTCCATGTTAGCCTTGAATGTGTGACAATCCTTATGCCTCAGCCTAGTAAACGCTAGGGTGACAAGTATACACTACTCTTTCTTACACTTGTGTTTCCCTAAGTGCTTCTGATGTACCATCAGCAGTCAAGTTCACTTATATACAACGGAAATTCAATGTTGGTTCACTAATTCCTAAAAATAACTGCGAATATGACTTACGAGATATCCTGTGGATTCTTTTGTATCCTGCATGGTGAATTGCCTTGGGAATTCAATTTTGTGTAGAAATGACCCTGAACATGCATTTGAAATTCCTTAAATATTAAAAATATCCTAAGGAAACCTGCCGTTAGAGTCTGAGTTTTACTTAAAAATGTTCTTTTTGATATATTGTATACTTGGTGAATTCAGATTCATACCTTGGTCTGTTCATGCATGCATTGAAAAACACCTGGTAGAAGAAAACCAAAGCTGTCAGTCAGTTAAGGCTGGTGGGCGCCCCGGCAGTTAATTCATGCTGCTCTGAATGCTGCTGCATTCTGTCATGGGAGGTTTCAGCCAAAGCAGTTAATTAGGCCTATTAGGACTATCAAAATGCACTGTCTGTTTTGCTTACATCTCAGTCCCTTGCATCTCCATTAGCTTGACAGACATGGCCTTGGCTGATGCTCCCAACTCTTGTTCCTGTTTAGGGCTTGTTTACCTTCTGCATGGTTCTGCCATTTTCACCTTTTCCTTCTCCTAAGCATCTTGCTTTCTGGTCTCCTCCTCCTCCTCTTTTACTAATTTTCAGATTTGTATAGCTTCTTGCTCTGCATCTGCCTGCTGACATCTGTGCTCATCTTAACAATTCATTTGGGTCCATGCTTTCTACTTTCTAGTCCGAGCTCAGTATCTGTTCCCTCCGTTGACTTCTTTTGTTTTCTGTTAGCCTCCATCTATTCAAGAGCAAAGTTAGGAATTTTACCCAATTATGTGAATAAAAAGCAGTTTTAATTTCCTAGGAGTAATTTTAATCAAGCTTTTGTTTTGATTATTGCTACGAAGGCTTTTGATATCTGTGTTTGCTTGCATCTTAGTTAAAGAACCCATTGATAGATAAGCCAGCAATTTACTAATGTATTACATTACATATACCTTGAACAGTAGGGAAAGTAGAGAACAATTATCACATAAACTACAACTTGCAATTATAAATAATAGTAATTATACTTGGGAGTGTTTAATTTTCATGTTTTGTAAGATATAGCAGCTAAAATATACCTGAAGCTGACATCTGAGGTTGAGGAGAAGTTATGTCTGAAATGTAAATCTTTGGAGAAGTGAGTCTTTTTTAATTCAAAGGTTAAATCAGGAAACACTGTTTTAGATTAAATGATATTTGTTGCCCTTATAAGCAACATTTTAGCTATTGCTTCGCTGTAGGAATGTATTAAAATTTAAAAGTGTGGATAAATTTGAAGAGCTGTTTAGTTTAAAGCTACATCAAACATTTAACTGAGAATTTTTTGTGTGCAGTCTGGTTCTGAGAGATAAAAAGGCATACCGATGCAGCTAAGACAGTCATCTGAGATATTCAAATAAATATATAATAGTTATTAGATATTTAGATGGCTATTTTATACTATAAAATATTAAGTAGAATTGGAACTATGCTCTCAGGTACTTTTTTGGAACAAAAGTATTGGCAAACTTAGAACTTGGAGTGGTGTGAAGCCATGTGTTAGGTCATGATATACCTTTATAATGTATACGTGCTTATTTGTAATTATCAAACAAAAGGTTTCTACCTCATAAATGCCTAGTAGTGCTATGGATTAAAGAAATCCAGGAGTAGTCTAAGGAATGCTGTTGTTCAACACAGGTACTGACATCAGTGTTAAAACATTTGAAAACTCGAACTTGAAAATATGAACACTTCATGTGTGTGGGCGTTTCACCTACATATATGTCTGCACCGGATGCTTGCCTGGTGCCCTTAAGACCCACGGGGTTTGGGGGACCATAATTATTTACCTCATTTCTACTCCTCTTTTCTCTCACTGCAACACCTCCATGTCCCACTTCTCTCCTCTGAAATTCGCGACCTTTCCTCTTTAATTATAATTGTTACATATATGTGTACATTTACACACAACCTACTGAGTCCGCATGGTGTTGCTACTATGTACACGTATGTGTTTATTACTGGCCACATGAGATTGGATAACCTATCAAGGAGATTTCCCTTGGAGCAAACTGATTCTCCCTGTCTCAGCAGTCACTGATTACCTGTCCTTCTTCATCTACCAGTGGGACCTTGTGGGACGTTCCCTGCCTACATTTTGGCGTTTGGATGACATAGGTCTTGTTTAGTCAGCCACATTGTTGCAGTTTCTGCCTCACAGCAGACATCCTTGTTCTCTGGTCTTTCCCATCCTTGTTTCTTAATTTTTTTTTTTCTGAGCCCCAGGTGTAGCAGTTGTGTTGTTACAGTTGAGCAAAGGACTCAATTAGGCCTGGACAGCTCACTGCCAATTATTTTTACCTATTTTGATCAGTTGTGGCTTTCTATAATAGTCTCTATGTGCTGCGAAAAAGAAGCTTTTTTTTCTTTTTTTTAAATTTTTTGATGAGGGTAAGGGATATACCCATCTGTGATGAGATTTTCTTTTTTAACTAAGCTGAGGGGTGGTGGCACATACCTTGAATCCTAGCACTTGAGAGGCAGAGGATGGTGATTCTTCGAGTTCAAGGCCAGCCTGCTCTAAAGAGTGAGTTCTAGGACAGTCAGGGCAACACAGAGAAATCCTATATAGGAAACAACAACAAAAACAAAAATACTAAGCAGCGCTGTTTTATATATATATTAACTAAAAATATGAATCCGCATAGGCACTTTGCACACACACAAACTCACATTCACACACAAACACGCACAGAGAGGGGGGAGACAGAGATGGAGACAGAGAATGAAGGAGAGTCATATAGGGGTGAAATGAGTCTGGATTCTCCAAATGGATTGATGATAATGGGAAAAAAACAGAGAGATCTCCTGTGTCTACTTCTTAGAAGGGATGGTTTGACTTTTTGCTTTGTTGTGACATTAAAATGGGTTAGGTTAGAGTATAAATAGTAAATATTGTAGCTTTAAAAAATCTTATTGCACTGCTGAAAGATCAAACTTTGAATAAGTGATAATTCACTTTTTGTTCGGACATCTCTGCTTCTTAGAATTCTTAGTGAACTTTTTATCTCTTCTGGCAAAAAATTTAAATGCCTGTAATTCATGTTGTAAATGCCTCTAGGTGAATGGTAGGCAAAACATTTCAAGATGCCATTTCAGTTTAGGTTGTTTTTGAAGTATTCAGGGCTTCCCGTACTGACGTAGAGTACTAGTCTTCATATTTCATCACTTCCATCAAAAGTCTGGACACCCAGAGGCAGTGGTTTGAAATAAAGATTCTCCGCTCCTGTCAGAACCACTGAGTCAGAAACTCTTAGGTAAAGCCTGGTAATCTGTATTTTAACAAGCCTTTCACTTGATTCTGTGACACGATCATGTTTAAGAAATGCATCGGTATATCTGTCACTCATTCATTTATTTGAAAAGATTTTGAAGGCCTGGGGATGGCTCAGTTGGTTATATGCTTGCTGTACAACCTGGGGTTTGGATGCCCAGCATCCACGTATAAGACAGGCCTGGTGGTGAGTTCCTGCAAACCCAGAATGGGAAGAAGCAGAGACAGGAATATCTCTGGGGCTTGCTGGACAGCTAGTCTAGTCTAACCATAAGCTCCAGTCATAGTGAGCAAGTGTGTCTTAAGGAGAAGAGGGAGGGAGGGTAGAATTGGGAGGGAACAAGAGAGGGGGCTACAGGTGGGATACAAAGTGAATAAATTGTAATAAAAAATAAAAGAGTTAGAGACAAAAAAAGGTAGTGGTTGATCATGGAAGACTCTTGACCTCTGGCCTTGACGCATACTCTCGCACATCTGCACAGGTGGACAAGTTCACACACGTATACATACACAGATATTTTTGGTACCAAATGTATATCACATGTTGTTCTAAGTAAATGAAGGAGAGGCTAAGAAAGTGATAGGGTATCTGAAACAGAGAGAAAAGCACTTTCCAGCAGAGACATTGCTAGGAACAAGAGTGTCTGCTATACTAGAATTTAAGAGCAAGAAGCAGACAGACTAGTAACTGGGTGAACTTGAACAGAAAAGACAGAACTGATGGGAAAACAATGACTACTTCTCACTGCGTATACGGGGCCGACATGCATACATCAGATGTAGAGACATTGAAGAGAGGAGGCATTGTACTACTGTGGGAGACACCAAGGATTGGGTTAGAGCATACTTTCTAAAGAAGAGTAGGAGATTTATGGACTCTTGACATGTAGACATAAAACAGGGATTCCAGGTGGCAGAAAGAGATCCGTCGTCCATTAGGAAAAGGGAGGAGGGGGTCAGCGGACAAACAATAAAAAGGTCTGACATCCTGAAATCTGACATCCTCTTGAAACACCCCACATTTTCTACCTGAGCCCTGTGCTTTGTGCTGTGGAGTGGGGAGGGTTTTAGAAACACATACAATATAAAATATGTTATGATCTATGTGGGGTCCAGTTTCCAAACACATTGCCTTGAACCTCTCTGTGTTTGCCTGGAGGCATTTCTGCATGCTGTACGTCATCACCTATTATATTCGTACGCCTCTGCCTCTTTGTTTCATAAAGTCAATGTGAACCACACATTGCGTTTTGAATGATTGCTCATTAAGCATATAGCAAACCAAAAGTAAGATAATAAACATCAGGAAACAGATAGCAAAAACAACGTCAAATGGGGGAGGTGCTCAGAACATCTAGCAGAAAGAACTGAGGAAGCTCCTGTAAGACAGCCAGATGGAGTTTCCAATAGAGAGAGGCCCTGGCAGAGTAGAATGTCCCCTGAGGCACGACTTCCAATTAAAAACAAATAGCAACAGCTTAGAGATACCATCAAGTCAGGGGCTCACAGACATGCAGGAGCAGCTGACTAGAGAAGCTGAGGGAGTCAGCTGAGGTTCCCCACTGAGCCTTCTCCCAGGGCTGAGCCTCCCATCCTCTCTTTCCCACCAGGGTCTCTTTCATATCATGGGGTAAACAATAGTAACCTCTGTTGGAAATGGTGCTCCTTCTGCCTGTTCTAAAGAGCACAGTGGTCTTACTTTTGGGATGTTTTGCTGTTCTCATCTTTTTGTTGCTGTTGTTGTAGAGGTAGGAGTCAGCGCATTCCCACACAAGGGGCAGCGGTGGACGCTTGATATAAAAATGCTTGGGTCTGAAGCAGAAGGGCCTCCAAAAAACAGCACATGGTAATCCCCCAACATAATGTACATAGTACTCTCCCCCAATCTTTTCCTTCAATGCTGACTTTCACCTTACAGATGTGCTAAGGTTCTCCCTCCCTCAAGACATGAATTAAAAACAAACATACAAATAACAAACCCCACGTAGATGAGAACGCTTTACACCCTGGGGTTCTTTGTGTACAGGTATCTTCCTTGTCCCCTCAGAAGGATAGCATGACTTCTAAGATTAGTTTCAGTTCTTGCTGCAGTGTTGATTAATGGACTGTAGAGGTGGGGCTTAAAGTAGCGCCCGTCCCACTGTAGTGCAAGCTGCCATGTGTTCACTAAGGGGACAGGCTTTCCCAAGAGTTCCTGAAGTCACCCTCAAGCCTCTCCCATGTTGTTTTCCTCACCTTCCTGGTTTCTGCATCCTTCCACTGTAAAAAAAAAAAAAGAAAGAAAAGAAAGAAAGAAAGAAAGAAAGAAGGAAAGAAAGAAAAAAAGAAAGAAAGAAAGAAAAAATAAATAAAGAAAGAAAAAGCTCTCTCTGTTGAGCTGCACAGGACAGAAGATTTCAAGTCCCTTCTGGCCCTTCCTGGCTCTGTGTAATCCTCCTGCTCCAGCTTTCCCTTTCCTGCCCTGCCCCCATCCTTTATCTCTGTACTGGAGTCCTCTGTGCTTGGCCGGTTGGGAGCACAAAGCCCATCTTTGAGATCGATGAGAAACCCTTCTTCTTCTTTGAGCCTATACAACTCTTCCAAGTGGGAGACTGCAGTTTTCTTCTGGGAGTCCTCTATGTTAAAAGCAAACTCAAAAAGTTTATAGGGTGCCTGTTGCAGAGACACTCTGTCTCTGGAAACAGGCATAACTGCAGCCTGGTGTGTGGAGACTTACAGGACGGAGCTTGGATAATGAGAAACAGTGACATTGACACAGCAAGCAAGTGAAAAATAATGTCCTCTTTTGTTTTATAATGTTTTGTCTCTTTGATCACTGTATATTTTATTTTCACATATTTCCTGTTTGTTTGTTTGTTTGTTTTTTCTTCTATCACCCAGGTTGTCAATTTGGCATAAAAATGGGTCCAAAACAAATTCATTTGTCTCTATCTTCTCTTTAGGTTCATGACTTGAACCTACAGACATGTTTGCTCGTACAGTGTTGAGTTGACTCTTCATATATATAAAGAAGTTATTTGTTAATCGGGAATAAAACTCCTTTGTATTTTTCTTCATTTTTAGTTATTTAAATCCTGGGTAGAAAATAAAATTATCTCTGGAATTTACCTTGTGTTCCCTGAAGCTTCAACTAGCTTTATTTATTACAATAGTACCGAAAATCACCACCTGGAAACAACTACTTTCACAAAGGACACAGACACTCATTAGCTTCCGTTAAATAAAAGAACACTCCAATATGATTCTTGCCTCTATTACCTTCCCCTGTGTGCTCCATCTCCCTGTTTGCCCTCTTGAATATGCATAAACTACACATGTAGAGACCCAGGGGGCTCTCTAAACGCACTGGTGTCTGAAGAACAGTTCAGGAAGTAATAGGGATGGATGGCTTGCTGGGTGTCTGCCTTGTGAGTTTTCTGGTGTCTGACCTCTGAAATCTACCAGAGTAGTAGCTCAAAACAATATCCTAAAAACAAAGGAAATACCTACGAATTTATAGTGTTGGCAGAGCTAGGCATTGCTTTGTATTATATTGGCTTTTGTTTTGTAGGTATAGCATGGACTAAAATCGTAAGCATTTTAGTTCCCATTATTTTCTTCTTTGTGTTAAGAAGAAGAGGAAGAAGAAGAAGAAGAAGAAGAAGAAGAAGAAGAAGAAGAAGAAGAAACCTCTGGGTTGAAGCCACTACTTTGTGTACTGATATAAGCTTCCCAAGCCATTGTCTCTTTCAACGCATCATACTCTTTGTTTCTCCTCCTACCTAATGGAGTTAGTTTACACTGACTGAAACATTAAGGAAACCACCAGAGAAAAAAGAACCAGCATTTGCTTTGTGGTTTTCTACTTCAGATTTTTGAACTTTGTGTGTATCAGGCATTTAGAGACTGAAGGGAATCATTTAGTGAGAACTCATGCTGAGGACATGAAGAAACATAAATATGACAGGCTGTTTCCAATTAGAGGAGAATCAGTTTCTATCTTCACTCACAAAAACAAACAGGAATCTTTCCTATGCTAATAAGAGGCTCTTTCAGTGATGAGATGGGAATTAAGAGTAATGACACCTCTGCCCAATTATTCCCCCTGAGAAGCCAGGACAAAACAAGGACACTAACAACCACTCCGAAGCTGCGGGTGTCCATCTATCTCCGATAGAGACAAGAAACATCTCAAAATCCAGACTGTGACACAGGATGGTGGAAAGTAGGTGAGTCAATGTCCCTCCATTTTGTAGAACAAAGGTGGTGTGTGTGTGTGTGCGTGTGTGTGCGTGTGTGTGTGTGTGTGAGCGTGTGTGCCTGTGTGGCGTGTAGAACATATGAGGTTGTCAATCAGAAGTTCAGTGACTCTACTGTTGAGCTCGAGAATTCTTAGAAGTCAGGAATGCAACTCACTACATAGCATTCACGACCCTCAAGAGGCAGAAACAACCGGACCCTTCCCCCCAACTCCTACTTTCCTTCTGACAGATTGACTGACCATCTTTCCTCTATTCTTTGGGAGTCTAGAGATGGCTTCTCAGAAGAAATTGCTCAGATAGTCTTGACATCGTAGATAGCAAGCACAGGAGGACAGTGATTTGGTTCTGGAAAGAAAAAAAATGGGTGTAAAAAACACTTCAGTGTTTTCTAAACTTAAGTGCATCATTTAAACTGAATGGAGTAGCAGTGGAGGTCATTCCACAAGGAGATTAAAGGTCTAATTTCCTAGGAAAGTCAGAACCTGATGATCTGTGGCCGAGAGAGCAGGGTTCTCCTCCACTATTCCACTGTGAGATCCAGCCGTGACCCAGACCTACTGCTGGATTCAGGATTTCCCCTCCAAAATCTGGTTGTTGCCAATGTGATGGCAGGGAAATGGGCCTTTGTGAGATGGCTCCTCCCTCTGTGACAGAGGAAGGCCCTTGGTAAAGGGCCTCCAAAGAGGAGTTGATTTGGTTCTTTTCCACTTTTGCATTGTGATGTAAAGTAGAAATAAAAAAGGAATTTGAAAAATCAAAGTATCTTATTTCCTTACTAAAATGTCTTTAAAACGTAAGTAATTACAAAAATCAAATATGTGAAGAAGCTATATTCTCCAACTTAAGTTATCTATAAAGAAGCCATTTGTCAGCTAAGTTCACTACCAAAAGGTAGATATATCCTTTTTCTAAAAGCATTATGTTCTATATTTTCTAAATATCAAAGGAATAGGCGCCAGGATTTGGGGGGCGGCTCAAATTCATGTGTGCTCATGCGCTCACACACAGACACACAGAATTCAAAATAATAAGATACACACAAAACACCCTGAAAGTGCTAAGCAATATAAATAAGAGCTAACAAAAATAATTTGATTTAAATTTATGAGCATAAAATGTGGAAGGAGAAAAAAAAACATACCTTTAGAGGAGGTAGAATTAATTGATGAAGTCTAAAGCAGGGGGATTATTATATTTTTATGTATATTTTAATATATGATCTAATAAAAGGAACATACTATATTTGTATAAATAAAAATTAGCTTTATAATGATAAGCTTTCCTTAACATTTTATCACAGCTATTTTAATTAATATATAAAAGTTGGAAGAAATTTACAATAAGCATCTGTATAGCCAGTGTTAATCTGTCCTTTTTTTTTTTTTTGACAGTTTTTGAAGTAAATTGTGGACTTTCCCTTTGATTCCTTAAACTTATCATACAGCGCTTAATGACATTTTCAAAATGAGTTTGAAAGTATTTTAAAATTTTATGTGTGCGCTTGTTTTGCCTGTGTGTATGTGACTATCTGGTGCTCACAGAGCCAGACAAAGCCGTTTGATATCCCTGAACTGGAGTCAGGAATGGCTGTGAACTTCCGTGTCGGTGCTGGGAAGTGAACCTGGGTCCTCTGCAAGAGTGGCATGGGACTATCTCTCCAGCCCCTCCTAACGACATTTTTTGCCAACAGCAAACCGCATACAGGACCCAGCTTTGTTGTGACTGGTTCAGTTTGTGAGAGCCCCCTACGACTGCTGCACCTTGACAGAGTCACTTAACGCATTTCCCAGAATGCATCCCTTGTTCTGAAGTAGTGCTTGACTGCCTGCACTCTTTGAAGTGAGTTTTTCATGATGAAAGTATTATTTGTCCATCGTAGAAAACTGGCAGTTACTGATAACAAAGTTTCCAAACCTATCCCCCAGCAGCGTGGTGCTAGAACCTCACTTAATCCATTTCAAACTTCTAAGAAGCCACATTCTATTTATACGAAGAATTTATAAAGAGGCCCCCCAGATCCCCCCAGGACAGAGCCAGGGTGTGTGCCCACGTGTCCTGCTCCCGTAATCTGAACTGTGTGCCTCCCCTCATTTTCGCTTTCCTCCTCCCCTCCTCCAGGACACCCACTGTTGACTCCGAGTCTTCTAGAATTTTCTCCGGGTTCGTGCGTCCTTATAACTAAGTGATGGTGTTTCTAATGTTGCTTTGTAGTCGGTCCTTCTCCGATTACAGCTTTTCAAGCGAGGGTTCCTTACTTAACAACTGCTGGACTGTTGACAGCATGAATTCACTCTTCTGCGAGTTGTAGATTACATCCTTAGGGTCACACCAGGAATCACGGGGCTAAAGGTTATACATACCTCCCACCGCTGATAAAACACGCCTAAATTTGCTGTCCGGGATGGTGTTTCCCACCGCATTATAAAATGTTTTCTACCTGGTGAAGTGAGGTTTTCATTCTGTCAGGCGATCCTCTGACTGCTGACAGGGCGTTTCGGATTCCAGGCCCTTCATCTTGCTATTTTTCTCCAGATGTCGCCCCTACCCTACCTCCCTCCCCGAGCTGACATGCTCATACGATATTTTAGTTTGCCTCATACAGGAGATCAACCCGTTTCACACTAAAGTGAGGCTCGCTGAGATTTTGTTTTCATGCCGTTTACTTTCTGGGACGTGCAGAAGAGGCAGCCAGCCTGGAGCATCTTTGTGACAAGAGAAGTGTTTGAGTTTTCACTTCAAGGTTGTGAGGGAAGAGAGGATTTTAGAATCCATTTGTACCCAGGTTTCTGGAGCTTTGACACATGCGGTGTTGGGAGACTCTCCTCAGCAAGCTGAAAGGGTGATTTCAAAGGTCAGCTTTGAAGCAACAACCTTAGCGCTGCGGCAGGGGGATGCCCTGAACTTGTTTATGGATGGGTCACTGAACAGATAGCAAAACACCATGGCAGGGCCCGGTTACTTTGGGGGCGACAGTAATGAGAAGTCAAGGCAGGATAAAGGAATCTTCAAGCCGAGGAAAACTGAGGGTATACAGGCCTGGAAGCCTTTGAGCCATTGTCTTAGGGTTTCTATTGCTGCGATGAATACTGTGACCGAAAAGCAAGCTGGGGAGAAAAGGGTTTATTTAGCCTTCTACATTGCTATTCATTGTCGAAGGACATCAAGAAACTCATCAGGGTGGAAACCCGGAGGCAGAGGGCTGATGCAGAGGGCATGGAGGAGCGCTGCTTACTGGCTTGCTTCTCCCGGCCTGTTCAGACTGCTTTCTTACAGAATCCAGGGCACCAGCCCACGATGAGACCCTGTGCAATGGGCTGGGCCCTCCCCTGTCAATCACTCATTAATAAAATGCCTTACAGAAGGTCTTACGGAGGCATGGTCTCAGTTGCAGATCCCTCCTTTCAGATAATTACACTTTGGAGTTGGCAAAACCAGCCAGCACAGCCCGGCTCTCTGTGGGGGGGAGTCTGCACCTCTCACAGCGTTAGGGGCTCTAGCACCCAGACGTTGGCAACACAGAACTTTGCTCTTGCGGCTTAGGCAACCTGTTAGGTCAATATTTACTCTTCATTTTCCATGAAAGTTACATAGGAAAACACAAGCCATAGAAGACTAAAGATAGAAAGGAATGCTCAGAAGGCTCATGGTACTCTCTCTTGGGCGACTATTACCTTTACTCTGTTCTGTTTTTCTTTTTTCTTTTCCGCAAAAAAATATATTTACACACATGATATAAATGATATTAAAAATGAATTTAGACTGTTTCTGTTTTGGTAGAATCTGTCTTCATGTGCAACGAGTTCCCAGCAACTGTTAGTTGCATCTGATATGGATGTGAATTCTGTATTGGTGCATTTGTAGTTTAAGTCTTAAAAGACTTGGTAGCAGTTTAGTAGTGGGTTATAATTCAAAGCCAGAACTGAGATCCATCGACACTTATGGGCACAAGGTGACTGGCTGTGTGTGTCAACATTTGTTCCAGCCCAGTGCAGCCCTTGGCTTAGAGTATGTAACTTAATCTCTAGGAGTATGGGTGTTTTCCTTCCTTCCTCATTATACTATTGAAGAAGGTCTATGAGGAGAGGTCGAACAAGAAAAATTTGCATAAATGTGATAGTGTTCCCAATTGAACTTCAGTGGGCAGGAAGGGGTGTTCTGAAACAAATTTGAAGTTAGTTGCTATAGTCAGCTGAGTGGTATTGAGAATACAAGAGCAATGTGTTCAAGATTTTTGAAGCAGGCATGAAAAATGTCTCCAACACTAGAAAAATAATAGCCTTGTATCTCTTGCTGGTTTGAAATTCTTGGCATGTTAATTAGTCTATAAAAAAAAGAGCCTTGCCACTGTCACAAGGCAAGTTCTGAAAGCCTAAGGCTTTTAAACTTGAAGGAGCACAGTGAAGGACGGGACTCATACAGAATGTTCAGAGTGTATTGCAGAAAATGACAAAAGTTGATTAATTACTTATATTAAAACTAAATTGCAAGGATGGTCTTAACATTCTGAAGTCAGCTGCTTCCTTTACTTTGCCTCTTATAGCTAGGAACCTATCTTCCTCACTATTTCTCCTTTCAAGAGAACAATTCTACCGTTTCTTTTTTGTAGTGGGTTCCCCTTGCCTCACACTATAAATATCTATGATTTACTTACATAATTAATATTTATCTCTTGATAGATTCTTGGTGAATTCAAGAGCAAAAATGAGCTTGTGAATTGAATTGAATTCTTGAATTGAAATTTTAATTTTTTTAAAAATGGAAGAGAGCAGATTCCTTTCTGATCTTGGACAGGGGGTTTTCAAACTTTTTATTAAGTAGAATGTTAAAAAACATCATCTCATTGCAATACCACACTGACTCCTTCAAGATGTTCACCAGGCAATCAAACTAAACAAAATTTATGTTTTTAAGCTATGCTTAAAAATTTTAAATTCAAGGTACATACTTATCACATTTTATTTTTAATAAATACCTATTTTAAAACCTCAATTTTTACATCTAATGATGGCATTGCTGTCTTACACTTGGTTTGAATCACAGACCATGAGAATATGCTTTCTAGAATGTGTGACATCTGAGACACCTCATCCATAATACAGGGCACTAAACAGTCCTTCCTTCCTTCCTTCCTTCCTTCCTTCCTTCCTTCCTTCCTTCCTTCCTTCCTTCCTTCGTTTTTGCTTCCATGTGGTACAGGATTTGAGAGGAACTGGACCTTTCATGGCTCAGTCGTACATGACCCAAGGACCTTACATGCCAGACACCTGTAGTCATCAAAGATGGATTGTGGCTGCTGTTTATTGTCTCATGCTAATGAAGATTAAAGATGTGGATTCTTGCTGAGGTATGCAAAGCAGAAGCTGGCTTTTGTAGGCTCAGATTTTTCAAAAAAAACTACTTTATTTAGGGCTCCTAAACACTTCTACCTCCCTTCCAGCCCGCTGACCAGAGGAGAAAGAAGGTTATTAGGAAAAGAGGGTTGTGGACCTTTTTAGACATAGTTCCTTGGGGTTGATGCCACTCTTCGTTGTCTGGATACCAGCAGCCCGGTCAAATAGCAAACACCACAAAGCAACAGGAATCATTAGCAGCAGCAACAGCAGCAGCAGGAGCAGCACAACTCAGCAGAAACCGTAGGACCCCGAACCAGCGAAAGCAGCAAGACTCAGCTGGAGTGCCATGAGAAATTCTGTGGAGCATTCCTTTCCGAGGAGTGTAGAAAAAGGAAGACCAGAGAAGCTGTGTGAACCTTACAAAGCATGTCGATGCAAAGATGTTGTTTCCCTGTCTGTGGGCTTCTATTTATTCCTTCTCAGAGTCCACATGAGGGTGTTTTTCCAGCTGGCAAAAGCCACACCCTTGCATGACACAGTTTCCAACAAAACATCATTTGCCCTCACGTGTGTCTGTTTTCAGCTGACCGAGATCATGTGCTTTCTTAAGAGTTTTTTTTTTTTTTTCAACTGAGGATGAACTAAAGAACGTTTCCACATCCCACATTGGGGACCAAACCCAAAAACCACATAAGAGAAACTGAAACTTCCACTATAGACTTTAGTAAGAATTATTGCAGAGGAGTAAAAAAATAAATGAGGAAAAGTAAGAAATTAAGGAAAAGCAAGAGAACTCTTGAGAGTTTGGAGTGGTATACGAGAAAGAAAAAAACCATTGAATTTCTTCATCAAAGCATTTTATAGGGCAATGTCAGAAAGTGGACAAAGGCTGAGGTAATTTCTACTGAAATTGGTTAATTCCCTGTGCTATCATGGGCTGAGCCAATGAGTAGCCCATATACTTCATGGCCCAGCCAGGGAGGAGAACACGTGCTGTTTAAGCATTATTCACCATCTTGCCAGTGTTACTGCCCCCTGACAAAACAAGTGTATACACTGCTGTTAACTATGCCAAGCTCTCTTTGTTCTCGTATTGACATGATTAGCTTGTAGATTTACCATGACAGAGAGTTAACTATTTCGTCCTCCAAGATGTGCAGCTGTAGTTGTTCTTGGTTACCTCATACTTAGTTTCTTGTTTATAGGGTGGTCTCTGGTGAGCTCCTGTGACACTGGTTCTCAACCTGTGGGTCATGATCCCTTTGGCAAACCTTATCTCCAGACATATTTACATTATGATTCATAACGATAGCAAAATTACACTTATGAAGTAGCTACAAAAATAATGTTATGTATGGGGATCATCACAACATGAAGAAATCTATTAAAGGGTCACAGTATTAGGAAGGTTGAGAACCACTGTCTTAGGAGGGTAGCTTCTACAAGAAGCTTACTACTTTGTTACAATTAGCTATTCAGCTATCCAGGGCCTCCAGGTCTCTTCCTATCTAATTGCTCTTTCCCTACACTCACTGGTAAATACTAGGTATGTGCCCCTTTCACCAACCTCTCTTGGCCCCTGATAACCCTGATTTTGTTCTGAAAGGTCAACAATTTAGCTTCTGTATAGAAGTGAAAACATTCCATATTTGTCTCTCTTGCAACTGACTTATTTCACTTAACGTAATTTGTTCCAGTTCTATCCTGGTTGCTGCAGATAACAGAATTTCATTCTTTTATGGTAGAGTAATATGCCACTGTGGATATGCCCCATGCTTTGCTGCTCAGTTCATCAGTCAGTGGATAGAGTAGGTAGATTTGTATCTTGTTTAGTGTAAATGCTACTTCAATAAACAGAAAGCATCATTTTAATACCTCTGGAAAAGAATTCTCTTTTGAGGAGCATCCAGATTGTCAGTCATACTTAATGCACAATACATAATTTTTTAAAATCAAAATTTAACACTTAAATTTAATTTCTGTCTTTCTATTGTAACCCTGGCTGGTCTGGAACTCACTATGTAGACTAGGCAGGCCTTAAACTCACAGAGATCTGCCTGCCTCTAACTCCTGAGTGCTGACTACTTTAAAACAAGCTTAACGGACACACTAATTGTATATAAGCATGAGGTTTCAGTGTGCCATTTCAATACATGTATATCATTACATCTGAGTAAATTATTGTTTTCAATATTAACATAACAACTGTCATTTTTAGAAAAATTAACGTGAGAAAGAATTAGAAGTCTCAAATTTTAAGGACATGCTCCAAATTCAAGACAATATTTCCTGATGAAAACTTGTACTTGCCAACACCTTCGTGTGCACCCTCTTCCCTGCTTAAAATATTTTAAACACCGAGCAAATTACTGAGCGGCCACATGGAATGCCAAAACAGAAGTGACAGGAGCTTTGTGTCTTTGTCTCTAGCACCCCTGTGCTGCTGTGGTTTGCAGTAAATTTACTAGAGTCAGTTCTTCCCTGGATCACTTCATTCATCTCACTTCAGTTAAAGAATGCCAGCCTTCCAACAAGGTCCACCTTCAGCTGCCAGCTCACTCTGTTAGCTGTGAGTAATTGCATGAAGTAGACTTACAACCAGTTCGTAACTCCTCAGACTCCGTGTAATTAACCAGTGAATTGCTTGATTCTTTATTTAAATGCTTGGTAGTGACTGATTCCTGTACCTCTCTTCTCCAGCTCGGGCACGGATAAGAAAGCACATAGCATTGTGCCTATATTACCCAGTGACAACTCACGTGACATTTTTACAGAAAAGAAAACAGGCTGAGAAAGATTAAGCACAGCAAGTGTGTGTAGGCATTTTGCCGGCATGGGTGTTGTGCATGCCTGGTACCTTAGGAGGCCAGAAGAGGATGTCAGATCCCCTGGAACTGGAGATGCAGATGTTTGTGAGCTGCCATGTGGGTGATGGGAATCAAGCCTGTGTCCTCTGAGAAAACAGCAAGTGCTCCTAACTACCGAACCATCTCCCTAGGCATCAAAGCATTGAGGCTTAGACATGCAACCAGTGGAGTGGCAAGGATGATCTTACTATCATAGGGAGGTATCGAGACTTCAAGAAAACCGAAGGCATCCTTGAAACAGTGACCCCACTAAAATCTTCACAAGAAGGGAATTGGGGGGAAACTTCTGGCGCCAGGAGTAAATTGCTAAGGGCGGGACTCTGGAAGAGGGCCCGGTCTTTGAGAGGAAGTTGCCTATTGGTTCAGCCACAGAACAAAGTCATTACATAAGTTACAGGACAAGAGGAGGGTAAACACCATAGAAAATAGTCTTGATAAGTTTTTCTTTTTAGAAGAACATCAACAGTGAATTTTGAGCTATATGTGTTGATTCATGCACGTAAGCCCAGCCCAGGCTGGAAGATTGTTAGATCAAGGCCAGCTTTGACTGCATACTAAGACCCTGTCCCTAAGCAAGCAAGCAAACAAACCAAACAACAACAACAAAACCCAACAAAAACTCTTCATACAACATATTTACTTTACGTTCATCGTGTTTCTAACTGATGAGCTATGCCATACTAAATAATAGCACATTTTCTATATTACTATCTTTGTAGTCACTTATAATCGCAGTAAGAGAGGAGAAAGGAGTTTGAGAGCCAGAGAAGATTCTTTCTTTTCCTCCCTGAGTGGTAACAAATGGTCAGGAGAGCAGAAACCACACTCCATTGTACCCTGCATGCCTGTATTTGCAAGCCAGGATAGGTTGAAAACCCTGGAGAAGGGGATAAAAACTCTGCTCTATAGGAGCCCGAACAGTGCTGGGGTCAACACCAGCTCACTGTGAGATAAACACGTTTAGAGTCTTGTCTGTGTGGTTGGATTCTCTGAATTAATTTCCATATAAAACGTTCATTAGAAAACAAGCAATTCAGTGTGTGCTAATTCTACATTCATGTATATAACACTAAAACTCAGTGGTAATCATAGTTCATTGTTTAGGACTCATAGCAAGAAATATTTTTTGGAGGAACAGTTTATTATTGTTGTTGTTAAGACTTAGTGATTTGTGGGTTTGTGAGAAGGCACACGAGATTTTAGTCTTATTTTAAATTCCCTATCAACTTGCCTACTGTGTGCCTTGTGCCCTGTTGGATTCTCCCATGGTTTTGCATTGGAGGGCAGCTGGCAGCATCACTGAGGAGGTAGTGGGAAGGCATCAAGGGAGCTCAGAAGAGCACCTGAAACCAAGGCAGGTGTGATGGAATTAGCCTACTTCAGGACACCTCTTTGTAATGATGACTGAGCATCATCTCTGAGAGCATCATCTCTGCCTCTTAGTGCTTCTGCCAAGTTCTCCTGAATCTTCTTCCTGACCTGTGAGTGTGTTGATGGGCCTTCAGCCCATCACTGACCTTCCAGCAATCTCCTGTCTGTGCAACCTCAGTTTGGCTTGATAGTCTAAAAGGTATAGCCTTATATTCTTAAAATTCTTTGAGTGAAGGAATCCATAGAATTTCCTAACCTTTCAAAATCTAACATTTTAAAATGTGTATGTGTGTGCATGCTAGTGGGTCTGCGGGTATACTTATATGTGCTTGTTTGTGGGTGTGTGGATATTCTCATGTGTACTTGTATGTAGGTATGCGGGTATACTGTGTGTACTTGTATGTGGATATGAGTAAGTGTGCATATGCGTAGAAACCAGAGGACAATCTTGAGTGTCATTTTCTGGTACACAATCCTCATCGTTTGAGACAGGCTGTCTTACTAGCCTGGAGCTCATTGATAATTTTAGACGTCTAGCCCAATGCTTCTCAACCTATGAGTTGCGACCCCTTTGAGGGGTCAAATGACCCTTTTAGGGGGGTCACCTATGAGATATCCTGCATATCTGATATTTGCATTACAATCCATGACAGTAGCTAAGTTACAGTTATGAAGTAGCAACGCAAATAATTTTATGTTTGGTGGTTACCACATGAGGAACCGTATTAAAGGGTCGCAAGTGTTAGGAAGGTTGAGAACCATTCGCCTAGCCAGTGAAATTCAGGAATTCCCCTGCCTCCACCTCCCCATTTATGAGCTTACAAATGCATGCCACTGTGCCAGGCTTTTTGTGTAAATGACAGGGCTCGAACGTAGCTCCTAGTGATCAGGAGACCAGCACTTTAGTGACTGATCTATACTTCCAGTCCCCAGATCTACCAGTTTTTAAAGTAAGAATTTTGTCTTGCCTCTATCCTGAGATATGTTTCTTTCTGCAATGAATATGTGTGTTAGGCCAGCCTTCATAGAAACCTTCTCTAAGTTAGATTCACTCAGAACACTACAAAACGCATTTTAACTTTTGAATGTTCAGGCAATGATGTAATCGGGCAAGAAGCTGCATATAAAAGACCTTCAATCTAGTCACATCAAAGATTTTATTTGGCTTTTAAAGATTGTTTGTTGTTAATATTTTTAAATGTCACACAGAAATCAAAGCTTTTTTAAACTAAGAAAAAAAACCTTCTTGTTCTCCCTCATATGAAGACGATAGCCTACAATGCACACACACACACACACACTCAGAGCTGTTGAGTCTGAGCAAAGTAGAAAGGAGATCTAGAGAGGGTAATATCAGGCTATGAATAAAGGCAGAGCACGGATACATGAATCATGAAAGAGGACATAAAGCTAGTGCCTTTGGAATTTCCATTCTGGCATCAGTTTCATTTTTGTGGTAGATCTGTGAATTCAACTTTTTGTGTATTGAAGTAGCAAGAACCATTTTTACCAAAAGAATCCAACATGTTATTCTTTTGAAGCGGTAATTAGGAAATGTGTGCTTTTGTGTTTCCGTTTCATTGACTATCAGTGAAATAGAAATTAGACATGACAAGTCAAGAATTTGTCCCATTGACCCATTTAGAAAAAAAATTTAAAAAAGATTGAAAAAAATGTTCTTGGGGAAAATTTCCCTTTATTCCTTCTGTTTAAAACTGTCTCAAAGGGACTGGAGAGATGGCTTAATGGTTAAGAGCCTTTGTTGCTCTTCCAGAGGCTCTGAGTTTGGTTCCCAGCACTCACGTGGTGGCTCACAACCTGTTTTATGGGATCTGATACCTTCCAAAGCACAAACAAACATGTAAGCAAAACACTCATACACAGATAATGTAACATCAACATCTTAAAAATCTATATCAAACAGTACTATTATACTTTCATTTAATAATAAAGTATGTTGCTGTACATAAAATGTGGTTTTAGAAAAAAAATCAAGTTCTTTTTTTAAATAATATTTTATTCCTAGTACCCAGGGGGCAGATACAGGTGGATCACTGTGAACTCAAGGCCAGCATATTCTACAAGCAAAGTTTCAGGCCAGTTAGGTCTACACAGTAAGACCCTGCCTCAAACAAACAAACAAATGCAAGATAACATTCACTCACATTTGGTCTCCCTTCCCGTAGACAGAAGCCATGACCTCTGACATCTCAGACCTTTATTTAAAATAGAAATGTGGACTTGGTAGAGGTTTGGATTTTGAGACTCCTGATTCTCACCCGAACTTGTACCTCCTCAGATCATGTCCTTCAAATAAACAGAGACAAACTGTCTACGCCTCGAGTCCCAATAAGTTTAGCTTTGATTAACAAATTTTTCTTGTTCTCTTTTAGCACCCATGCTTAAAAACTAAGGTCCATTTTTCTCTTAGGCTTGAATGAAAATGCAGAATGGATTCTTAGTCCCAGTTGTGCAGATGAGAGATGGTGAGTATTTGAAAAGCATGCTCAGGTTTCCTAAACAGTGGGCTACCCCAGATGGGACACAGCCTTGACTGTGCACTGGAGCAACCTGGGGCTTCAAGGCACCTGACAGGCATCTACAGAGGTCTGCGGTCTGTGCACCTGGAGGTGTCCATCCCTGCTCCTCTTCTGTACATACCCTGAATCCATGTGCTTGAACTTGTTTTCTTCTAAAGCAAGACAGTCGGAGTTGCTAGAAGTTGCCTATACTTATTATAGAGCCCTTGTGCCTGGCCAGAGTCCTCAGCCTCTCAGGCTGGGGGGAAAATCCATGCTTGGCTAATTCACTGTGATTAGCTCTTCCTCAAGAATTTTCCTAAAGTGTATTTCCTTTGCGTTTGCATATGTAAAAGGGCTAGATTGGTTGTCCCAAGGGAAAACCACTAAAATTTACATTTCCTTACCGTAGAAGCTGCACTGAAGACAAGTGGTTTTTTACTGCCCCATTTGAGGTGCTATAAACTAAATTCAGGTCTTCTGGGGAAGCGTCTTAACTGCTAAGCTATCTCTCTAGACCCAGCTTTTCTTTCTTTTAAAAATAATTTTAATTTTGTGTGCATGAGCTTGCCTATACATATATGTACACACACACACACACACACACACACACACACACACACACACACATACACTCATACACATACATAAGGACGTGTGTGGCTGATGTTCTTAGAGAGCAAAGAAAAGGTACTAGATGCTCTCCCAGAACTGGGAGTACAGATGGTTTGAGACACTGTGTTGGTGCTGTGACTCAAACTAGTACCCTCGGCAAATGCAGCCAGTGATCTTGAACACTGAGCCGTCTCTCCAGTCTACCCAGCTTTCTTTTTGAATGTTATTAAATGTACAGAAAAGTTTGCAAAGATAGAGTTCCGCTCTGCCAGCGTCTATATGAACAGTATCACACTTGTCACAAGAGTAGAATCAACAGAAACATAATAGCTGACTGAACTCCTCGCTTTTTAAACCTGAAATCTCCTCCCTTCCCTTGCTTCCTCACCTAGGATCCCATCAGAAGGACACACTGCATTTATTTCGACGTCTCTTTAGGTGTTCTCAGCTGTGTGTCCTTCGGTGTCCATGCTGGTGCCTCATGATTTTTCTTGTTTATGGTGGCATTAATCATATCAAAGAGTGCTGCTTGTAGAGTTTGGAAAAGTCTCTCAGTTTGGTTTTGCCCTGATATTTTTTTTTTGTCTCATGATCGGTTTGGAGTTGATGAGAGTTTAAGTAGAACAGAAAAAAAATGCCCTTCTTTTTGTGTACGGAGGGTAAATTGCCAACATGATTTGTGAACGACAGCGTTAATCTTGTTTGTGAGGTTTACCTCTGGAAATCTAGACCTGTCCTCATATTTGAAGGCAGGTCAGAAGGTAGAGGTCATGTAGAGGAGGTAGAGAGTTAAGCACTAATTTCTGGAGAGGGCATTGTATGGTAAACAGAACAGGATTGTTTCTTCTCTCACTTATTTTCAAAATGTCAGCTCATAGATATGTACTCTAGATTTTGGGTTGCAATTTACTGCTCCATTATTTAGTTTGTTGCTTAAATAATTTTAGTTCTGGCATTTGGAAACCATTTCATGTTGATTCAAAGGTCTCTTGACACATCCCCATCGCCTTATTTATTATTTCTTTACTTTCCAGTCCTATATGCTGCTTCACACTTATCTTGCTGATTTCTGACCTTAGCCCTATAATCGCCCATTTCTCCAAGCAACCTTCATTCCTTTCATTGTTGAATAGTATTAAGAACCAACATCAAGGCACTGAGTATGCTCATTACTCCTGGAATGCTATAATTTCTTAACGGGCAGAGCCAGGAAACCTATGTATGAACACGAGCCCATGTGGGTATACATTTACAAGATTGGTTTTGCATCTATACAGCTGTGTATACTCTAAGGTAAAGGTTCGGCAGTGAGAATGCTTCTGACTATAATCTAGCACTGTGCAGTTAGCTCCATTAATAACCTCCACTTGTGAGCATCAAATTTGCCATCGTTCTCCCAACAATTTACCCAGTTGTTGATACCAGTGTAAGTTTTTCTCATGTCCCTAGTCTCTAATCCAGGCTGAATAATTTAGTTCTTTTAAGTAAAGATGTAGACAGCGAAATACGTTTTAGCCTCATGGCAAAATAAATCTCTCAGCGTGTTTCCTTAATTCATCAAAATAGATAGCATTAGCAGATAGCACATCTGTGCACATCCAGGATACTATGGATGCTATTTAAGGGTATCAGGTCTGGAGGATTTATGAAGGCAAATGCTCAAAGAGAAAAATATAGACTTGTAGTCATTCAACATTTCAGTACTAAAAGTTTGTTTTGTATAAAATAAAAATAAAAAAAAAACATGGCAATCATTAGTTCCAGCCATTACTTGCTTACAAAAAGAGAGCATATTTTATAAAAGGATAATTTGTAAAGTCACACAAATGAGATTTTATACTCTGGGAGTAGCAAAACTTATGGTAAATGATATTTAAGAAGTGAAATTATAAAATGCGATAGGGTAAGTTTAGGATATGCTGAAGCAATAAACAATAAAAAGTTGTTTGAACACAGAAGCAGCTTAATAAGTTTCTGTAATGCAGAAACAGTGTAAAGTGTTTCCGAAGTGATATAAATTCCAGTTTTCCTATATATGGTAATGTAAATATGTTACAAAAAGCTTTTCTTATCATTAGTGCAAGCAAGTGAAATAATGGCTGCCCTTCTAGGAAGGTCTACAGTACATTTGGAAGAACTGAGCACATTCACCAGTGAGTTCTGCTCTGGATCCTGTAACATAACCAGAGCTGGATATGTGAAGTTGAAGTTTGCATGGATATAAAGGACTAATGGGAACAAACAAAAGAAAACGGTGAATAATAGACTAATGACGTCTAAAAGTCAAAGTCAATCTAAGGTACTGATGTGATGTGTAATATGTCGTGGGATTATGACATTTACAAAGATTTACAAAGATTCTAAAATACTTTCATGAAAACATGGCTCTTGCTTACTGCTGTCATTATTCCATCAAGTTCTGTAGCTAGTTATTCTCCTATGGTAAACTGTTGCAGGAGGAGAGTGGTTCTAGGGAGGACGCCAGTGCTGTGTCACGTTGTCAACATTCTTTTCTACTGGGGCATCATCTACTGCCAAGCTTTCGTCATCTTACAAGATGTAAGAGTGGAGGATGGAAACCCCACGAGAAGCTCAAAAATCACAGTCAAGCAGAAGGTCTCAACTTTCCTAATGTTGAGACCCTTTAATACAATTCCTAATGTGGTGATCCCAGACCATAAAATTATTTTGTTGCTACTTCATAACTGAAATTTTGCTACTGTTATGAGTAGTATCTGTAAATATCTGATGTGGGACCCCCCAAAAGGGGGGCCCCACCTGGCCTGGAGATTCAGTGATAGCTACGTACCTGAGATGGAGAGTGGGAGAAACAGTGAAATCATACAGAGAAGCTGAGAAAACCTACTTTGTCTATATTATATTCCTGAAACATTTGCTCTAATAGTGATGCCTAGCCAATGCTTATTTTCTGTAATTTGAGAAATGTGCTTAATATGAACAAGCAAACACCAACTGACTTGAGGGGAAATATAGGTAATTGTTTGAGTTAGTAAAGGTCTTGGTCTGAGTGGTTATATGCTGGGTGATTGATAATCATATAGTTGTCACCTTGGAAGAAAAAAATGCAAAATAAAATTTCTGAGGTGCCCTTTCCAGATATTAAAAACTGAATCTTTAAAGGGTACAGTTCATCTTTGTTGTAAAAATGGCCATAAAATATTTCTTATTGATGTGCCATGAATCTGTCCAATTGGGCAAGTACAAAAATAGATTTTATCTTCCTATTCTTAGTAGTGAAATTTCTCTCTTTCATGATTTCAAGCCAATGAAATGACATTTTGCATTCTGTAACTAAATACTTCCAAAGTGTATTTATATAATGGTTTCCCCTTTGTAAACATTTGCACAGCCATTGTTTTATCTTGACTTACCAAACAGGAGAACAAGAAAATCTGAAACACTTTTTAGGACTTCTGAAATAAAATGGTTCATTTATATGTTTTATCAATAATTTATTCAGATATTTCATCTCTTAACCTCAATGCATATTGTACTGTTACAGTTTTATTCCTAAGGTAAGATAAAATTTTAATGAACAGAAACAATGAATCCTCATCAGAAGAAATATTTCATTAATGAAAACTCATTTAAATTTAATCCAATCTAATTCAACCATTACTGGTATGTGATCATGTCTTCCACTGAAGGAGCAGAAATTATTCATGGAGTGGAAGCCACTCAGAGATTATCACCCTGCTTGAGAGCCAGGAGAGAGTTAAAACAAGAAGTAAGGAAGTCATGACACTGCAGAACATGATGATGTAGAGATGAAAGACTGCACTGTGGGAGTTCAAGTGCAGAAGGAGCCCTGAGCTGTAATAGGAAAACATCATATGATAATGAGGTGATAAGGATGGGACAAGCCTGAAAGAATAAGCAAAATGTTGAGAAAAATGTTTAGATGGAGTCACAGAGACAGATGAAAGTACTGAAGCTGAAGAAGAAAAAGAAAGGAGGAGGAGATGGTGGAGAAAGGAGGAGGAAGAGAAGAAGAGGAAGAAGAAATTTAAAGACAAGGTCTTGCTATGTAGTATAGGCTGACCTTGAACGTGAAATCCTCATGAGAATCAAGTTTATAGCATGATCCACTAAACCTGTCTGAAGATGTCTTAGTGAGTTGAACTTTGTTTTCTACAATAATATATGGAAGGCACCATTTTGAAAATGAGTGACAAAAAGAAGTATTCCCTGTTTTTACCATAATCTTATGGGCTTCTTGAATTTTAGTCTGGAAATGCTAATCTAGAAAAATTGCAGGCCTGTCTGTGAACATAGCAGCTTTTTAGAGAAGTCAGATTTAGGGACAATCTACTTATGTCTAGACCAGTACTTGAATCAGTTTACTGCTTCTTCTTCTTTTTTAAAACATCACAAATGTCAATGGTGCTTAAAAGTATCTTTATTTAGAATGTCAGTAATGAAAAATTGTGAATAACCATTGTATTTGCATCTTTTAATTATGATAGAAAGAGGCCATTACTAAGAGGCTATTGAACAAATTTTCCCATTTAACCTTCACAATGCACAGATAAACCCACTCAGTTACACTAATATACTTTCTCTCTGTGAGTAAAGTCATACACCGGATAAACAATGTACTTAGTCCTGCATTCCTAAGAATGACAGTGTCAAGACAAACTGAGGTGCCGAGATTTGAATCTATACTGCCAATTTGAACAGTTATAGGGCATCCTTTTTAGACGAAGGTGTAAGGTCCTTCTAATCCCCTTTAAACTACTTTTCTCTTTTCTCCAAGGTAGGCAGAGTATTTAGAACACACAAATCATATATACGAGGCTTTCTTTTTTATTATTGTTCATTATTATTATTTATATTTTATTAACTCTGTGTCCCAGCTGTATCTTGCTCCCTTATTCCCTCCCAATCCCACCCTCCCTCCCTCAGCTTCTCCCTGCCCCTTTCCAAGCCCACAGATTGGGGAGGACCTCCTCCCTTTTCGTCTGGCCCTGTTTTATCAGGTATCTTCAGGGCTGTGTGCAAAGTCCTCCTCTGTGGCCTAGCAGGACTGCTCCTCCCTTGGGGTGTGGGGAGGCCAAAAAGCCTGCCATTAAGTTCCTGTCAGAGATAGTCCCTGTTCCCCTTACTATGGGAAACCAATTGGTTATTGAGCTACCATGAGCTTCATCCGAGTAAAGGTTCTAGGTTATATCCATACATGGTCCTTGGTTGGAGAAACAGTTTCAGAAAAAGTCCTGTGCCCAGATGTATTTGGTCCTTGTGGGGCTCCTATCCTTTCCCCATCATACTAACTCCCCTTCTGCCGAAGGTTTGGTTATGAGTCTTAGTATCTGTTTTGAAACGCTGCTTGGTAGGGTCTTTCAGATGCCTTTTGCGGTAGACTCCTGTCATACGTCCAATGCACATCTCATTTGTCTTTCTAAGTGAGGATGGATCATCTTACCTCGTGTCTGCTTTCTTGTTTATCTCCTTTAGGTGTATAGACTTCATTATGCTTATCATATCTTGTAGGTCTATACAAGCGAGTATATACCATGTTTGTCTTGAGGCTTTCTTTAGCACTTAGTCTGTAAGCTTTTTAAAAAATAAAGCAGACATGAAGTATATGGTTATAAGCACAGCAGGGGATGGTTTTATTAGCCTTTCCTAACAATGAAAAGAAACCTGCAGAATGAGAAAAAAATGAGCTAGTGTCTAGAATAATACAAAGAACTCACAAAACAAAACAAACAACATAATTCAAAATTGGGAAATGGAACTAAATAGAAAGTTCTCAAAAGAAGAAACATGAACAGATGAAAAATATTTAAATGTTCAACGTCCTTATCCATGAGGGAAATGCAAACTAAAACTGCTTCTTAAACTAGTAAGAATGGCTATGGTAAAACAAACAAACAAACAACAAAAACAAACAAAAAACAAATAACAAATGCTGGCATGGATGTAGAAGAAGGAGCAATATTAATTCATTGTTATTGAGAGTACAAAATGGTGCAGCTGCTATGGAAATCAGTGTGGAAGTTTCTCAAATGATAGAAATAGATCTAGCATATGATTCAGCTCTCCTCCTCTTGGGCATATACCAAAAGGGCTTAATACCACACTATGGAGATACTTGCTCATCTGTGTTCATTGTGTCTCTATTTACAATTGTTATGAAATAGAAATACCCTGGTTGCCCATCAGCTAGTGAATAGAAGAATTGCATTTATGCAATAGAGTACTATTCAGCTGTTGAGAAAAACGAAAGTAGGAAATTCGCAGGTAAATGAATACGGCTGGAAATAATCATTCCAGGTGACATAGCCCAGATTTAGAAAGACAAACGTCACACGGTCTCTTTCACATGTGGATGCTGGCTTTCGATCTGTAGATATGTGTTTAATTTGGAACAACCACAGAAGTCAGGAAACTAGTAAGTGGCTGAGGAAGGTGACTTTCAGGGAAGGGAGACCAAAGCACATAGAAAGTTGGAATGGGGAATAGTGGAGCAATAAGGGCTAAGTGGGGTGCTGGTGTGAGAAAAGGATAGGGGAGAAAGTACAGAGAAAGAAAACCAATGCTAAGGATCTTTGAAGAAGCCATATGGAAACCTAATACTGTAGACATTTCTAAAATACATGATTATATACATATAAAAATACTGTAAGTGGAGTTAGACATTAACAAGGGAACAATTCTTCTTTTAGACACCATAAACCATCAGATAAGCCAAGTGCCAGAGGACAGTTACCTCTTTTTGAGTTGTTGGTCAGTGGGGTCCCATAGACCATCAAAGACTACAGACTACTGCAGTTGCTTTCAGTTACACTCCAGAACTTGATGGTAAGACTCCACTGCTGAAGACACTACATACTTGAGTCACAGGACATGAGAAATCAAGTTGCTACTGGCCTAGAAGCTCTGTCTCTATTGGCTAACTTTCACAGTGCTGGAAGGTGTTATGCATGCACACTGAGGAGAAAAATAATTATCGGTGATTTTCAGGTACAGATCCTGTAAACTTCAATATCAAAATGTCTAACAAGAATAAAATGTCTGCCACTGATACAATAGCAGCACAAATGTTATGGTAGTAACCAATGATTTAAGGTTTTCTTCTCAACTTGTGGCTGTCACTGTTAGTGAGGTCAAGAAACTAGCTGGTAGAATCTCCTAGGGAGAACCTACTCCTCTCATTTTGTAAATGGACATGACACTAAGCTCACCATCGTTTCACTTAACTGTTGTCAGAGAAGATTCCTTTTGCAGTAGATGATGATTAACATAGGGGCCCACAACTAGTTGACATACAGAAAATTAGAGACTGCAAAGTGCTCAGCTCTAAATGGAACATTTGTCTCATATCCCCTCCTCTCACGTTTTCAGGATCATTGCAGAAGAGGGGGTGAGAATATTGTAAGAGCCTGCCCAAAGCAGTGGATAACTACAGCGAAACAGTGTTTTCGGAGTCAATAGGGAAGTCGTACATATGAATTCACAGCATCTTTGACTACATGTACAAGACTTGTACAAGATCAAGCCAGGAAAGAAAATCACAGCATGGATGGAGGAGATGGTCATGAAGTCCTACCACTATCTGAGAGATGTTGACAACTGATGACTGATCGGAGAAGGAGAATCAGATTTTGTTTAGAGTTTTTGTTTCACCCAGGAATCGGCCCTTGAGATGCTACCCATCCTTTATTTGCTAGTCCTGCAGCAGTGCGTGTCTGGTAGGACTAAGTCAATTACATGGTTTTAGGAAGAAAAGAAACACATAAAGTGGGGGTGGGGACAATAATGGGAGTTAAGGGAGAAGATGAAGGAAAGCAAGAGAAGATTGGAGCTTATGCAGGATATTATAAGTATGTATGAAATTCTCAAATAAAAAAAAAAGAAAAAATATCCAACTTTGAGCCCTACTTCACCCCCGGACAGAAAGGGTTCCAGCACTTACATAATGATTCTTTTATCAAGTGTTGTCAGGTAAGGTTTCCTCTCCTGCCTTGTTCCAGTTCCTTCACCTTTACTGGTGACAGCCCTAGACTTAACTAGTGGCAGGTGAGTGACAACTTGTAACTACTTTAAGGGTAACTTTCCTTCTCTAAGCAGTTATCAGTTGCCAATAGCTCCCAGCTAGTGGTGGGCCTTTATGACCAGCTCCTCCATCCATGCTTTGAGTTTTCCTGGCTTGATCTTGCGCAGGTCTTGTATATGTAGTGAATCTATATGTGCCATTACCCCGTTGATTCAGAAAATGATGTTTTGCTACAGTATTTAAAATTTTTAAAAAAATTAAATTTTTTATATTCAATACATTTTGACCATACTCTTTCTCCTTACCCAACTCTTCCTGGATCTTCACCAAATCCCTGCTTCCTACTTTGTGTTTTCTCTCTCTTTAACTCTCTCTCTCTCTCTCTCTCTCTCTCACACACACACAAAACCAAAACACCCATAAAGTAAACAACAACAAAATCAAATCAAATGTCAAAAAAGACAAAACAAAAATGAAGACAAACAAACAAACAAACAAAAAAACCCAAACAAACCAAAAATGGCAGGTACATGAACAGAGAGAAACCAAACCCAAAACATGGAATCCATTTTGTGTTGGGCATCTACTTCTGAGCACGAGGCCTACCCTGAAGTATGGTTGGTAAGCCCAGTATCACTTTGCTGGAGAAAATTGATTTTCCCTTCCCCAGCAGGTATCAATTGCAAATAGCTTCTCTGTTAGGGGTGGAACTTTGTGTCCACTTCTTCTCCATGCTGAGATTTTTGTCTTGTCTGAACTTGTGTCCAATCATATGAAAGCTGAGGGTGAGCTTTTTTGATGGCCAAATGTAAAAATATTAGCAAAAGAGAGGTCCATGGAAAGTGAAACTTTTATCCACACACAAAATTGTAGCAAAGCAAAGTACAGATTTCCAGAGTAAGGTTTCAAGTGTACAGAGAGCTCAGATAAAAGCAGTAATTCTTTCCACATATCGCTCCTGTTTTAATTTTAATTAAAGTGAGTTTCAAGGTTAGTCCTGATCTCTGGTTGCACTTTAATTATTCTCCCAATGTTGTCTGTCTATGTTATGATCCTTTTAACAGGCAGGAGGAAATAGACATTTAATTAACCAGATGTCACTCAATAAATCTTAAGCATTAGTCTCTGTATCAGAAGAGAGAGTGCAAGCCAGTGAAAAGAGGATTTGGGTTTAACATGATTAATGTGATGTAGTTTAGAGTTATTAAGACAACTGATGCTCTCTAAAGTAAAACCAAGAATGTTCTTTAAAATTTGAGGTACAGAAGGAGTTCCTTGGGGTTGATGAGCAATATATGAATGAAAAACTAGAAAATGATCGTTTCCATCTTTATATTATATATTGTTTTATATATATATATACATATATATATATATATATACACACAGTATTTGTTTCAAGGTTGACACTTTGTTCAAATAAAGGAGACCAATTATAGAGTTAGATTCAGTGAGATAAACTTGAAAATGCCTGGTATTTAGTTTAATAGATAGACATATTTTTAAAAATGGAATCTCAATTTTTGTTCACTTTCTTCCTAGGTGTATATCTTTCAAGGGATGTTGGGTTTTTCCTCAGACAAGAAGATTATTCATGACCACTTGACTCAAGAAGCGTGATTACTAGATCATGTGATAAGAATATGTTCAGTTTGCAAGAAAACATCAAACTATCTTCCAAAGAGGCTGTTCATTTTCCATTACCACCACAATGCGTAAGGGCTCTCATGTACCCATCACAGCGGTGGCATTTATTTCCCCAAGCAATCGGCAGAACCACATGCAATTTCAAAGTACTGGTCAATGATACATGAAGGAAAACCTACAGAGAGCTCTGAGATTTGTTTTTATCTCTAAAGAGAACATAAAAACGATAGACATACTTAATGCTTCATGGAATACTTTCAACCGAGCAAATATCTTGAGGCTAAGGATGGCTGTGAGCCTCGGAGTTGAAATAATGGGGAAATTGGATAACACAACAGAAAGTAGGGAGAATTTTTTTTTATGACATTGTTGAATTACTCATCCCTGGAACTATGTACATAAAGCCAGACTTGTAGCTAAAGGATGACAATTCTTGTGACATAAACTTAAGGCTGCAATTTCCCTACTTTGCTAATAAAAATACTCTACTCTTTGCAGGGGTTACTATACCCAGGGTTTTACTTAACCACATCCCAGTTTGACTTACCCCCAATTCTGTCCTTAGATCTCCACCAAAAATTATCTTTCTTATTTTTGCTGAAATCTCATATTCTGTGTGAAATCTCTAAGGCTTCACTTAAGAAGTCTTTCCCCTTACCTTCTGAAGGAGTGCTTTTCTTTAATGTTTGTTTCTTCCTTACTTTTTCTTTTATTAAAAATAGATTTTTTTTCTCACATAATGTGTCCTGATTACAGTTTCCTCTTATTCTACTCCTCCTCTCCCCCCTCCCACCCAGATCCATCCCCTTTCTTTTTTCTCATTAGACAACAAATCAGCTTCTAAGGGATAATAACAAAATAAAATATAAGAAGATAAAACAAGTCTAGCATATCAGAATAAGAAAAAAACAAAACAAAAACAGAAATAAAAGAGCCCAGGGAAAGGCACAAGAAACAGATGCAGACACAGAGACTCCTTTATTCGTACACCCAGGAATCCCATAAAAACACTAAGCTGGAAGCCATAACCTATACCCAAAGGACCTGAGGGATACAAAGTAAGACAGAGAAATATATACATTAAATAAAAATAAAGAATATGATAAAATAAAAAAGGAAAGCCTCGACATGACATTATAGACAAGGAACCTTCAAAGATGTCATTGAGTTCATTTTCTGTTGCCCATCAACTACTGAGCATGTAGCCTGCCCTTAAGAGTAGCTTTTTTTCCCCCAGTGAAACTCCCTTGGAGAAAACTAACTTTTCATTCACAAGTGGTTATTAATTGAAGATTGCTTCTGGGTTGGGGATGAGAGTATGTGGCCACTTCTCCCATCTGGGATCCCCTCTGGTACAGACCTGTGAAAGGCCCTGTGAAAGCTGCCTTAGTCTTTCTGGGTCCAGGTTATACTTCTCAGGATGATTTTTCTCTAGTTCCTTCAACTCACCTGGAAATTTCATTCTATAAATACTGAATAATATTCCACTGTGCCAATGCACCACATTTTTTTTTAAATGCATTCCTCTGTTGAGCCATATCTAGGTTGTTTCCAGTTTCTGACTATTACAAATAGAGCACCAGTTTTGACTTGCTGTGCCAGGGCAGGTTGTTGTTAGTGGAGGGCTTTTCTGAGGAAAAGGGGTAAGGAGAGGGGGAAAAGAGTTGGAGGGCAGGACCAGGAGGAGAGGAGGGAGAGGGCTATGATGGGAATGTAAAGTGAATAAATAAATTGTAAAAAAGAAACAACAACAAAACAAACAAACAAAACCAAATGAGCATCAGTGAACATGGTTGAGCAAGTGTCTCCATGGTAGAATGAGGTGTCCTTTGGGTATATGCCCAAGAGCAATATAGCTTATCTAGGCCCATTCCCATCTTCCTGAGGAACTACCACAATGATTTTCATAGTGACTGTACAAGTTTTCAGTTTCACTAGCAATCGATGAGGATTCCTCTTATTCTACATCCTTGTCAGCACAAGCTATCATTTGTTTTACTGATATTAGCCATTATGGCGAAGATGGAATCTCACAGTAGTTTTGGTTTGCTTTTCCCCAATAACTAAAGATGGTTGAGCATTCCTGTAAGTGTTTCTTAGCCATGTGGTTTCCCCTTTACACCATTTTTAATTTTTTTTTTGATATCTAGTTTTTTCAGTTCTTTATATAGTTTGGATATTAGCCCTCTATCAAATGTGTAATTGGTACAAAAACAAAAAAAAACAAAAAAACCCCCCTGTTTTCATTCTGTTGGGTGCTGCTTTGTCAGAACGATGGTCTGTCTTACTCAGTGTTCTATTGCTGTGAAGAGACCGTTTCAGAGGTTTAGTCCATTGTCATGATGCAGATCACGATGGCAAGCAAGCAGACGTGGTGCTGGAGAGGTAGCTAAGAGTTATACGTCTGGATCCACAGGCAGCAGGAAGAGAGAGAAACTGGGCCTGACTTGAGGTTTTAAAATCTCAAAGCCCACACCCAGTGACACGCTTTCTCCAACAAGGCCACACATCCTAATCCCTCTCAAGTACTGCCCCTTCCTGATGACCAAACATTTGTATATATGAGCCTATTGAGGCCACTCTTATTCAAACTACCACGGTATCCTTGTGCAGAAATTTCTCAGTTCCCTGAAGTCCCGTTTATTAATAGTTGATCTTAGTGTCTACGCTATCAGTGCGGCTTGCCATTGAGTTCAAGGCTATTCCTCACTTTCTCTTCAGCCAGGTTCAGTGTATGTAGTTTTATATTGAGCGCTTTGACTCGTTTTAGAATTGAGTTTTGTGCGGGGTGATAAGTATGTATCTATTTGCATTCTTCTCCATGCAGACATTCAGTTTGACCCACACAATTTGTTGACACTGTTATTTCCTTTTCCGTGTATATTTTAGGCTTCTTTATCAAAAGTCAAGTGTCCATATGTATGTTAGATTTGTGCCTGGATCTTTAATTTCATTTCATTGATTGACATGTTGACTTGTCTTGTGTTTGTGTGCCAATACCATGCTGTTTTTATTACTATAGCTGTGAAATACAATTTGAAGTCAGAGATGGTGATATCTCTTTTATGTTTTTCAGTAGTTTACAAACTTTTACGTTTATTATCATCACCAACTTTTACTCAAATTAAAACCTCCACAATGGCAATTCTTTTATTAATCAGGATTTTAAAGCTATTCTCTCTGTGTAATTTTATATGAAGCTGCAAAATGTCCTTTTAATATCCATAAAGACTTCTTTTGGAATTTTGATGGAGATTGCATTGAACCTGTAGATTGCTTTTGATAGGATGACCATTTTTACTAAATTAATACTATTGATCCATACGTGTGGGAGACCTTTCCGTCTTCCGATATCTTCTTAAATTACTTTCTTCAGTGTCTTAAAATTTTTATTATATAAGACTTTCACTTTCTTAGTTGGAATTATTCCAAGATATTTTATATTACTTGAGACTATTGTGAAACTGTTGATTCCCTAATTTTTTTCTTAGTTTGTCATTTGTTCTACAGATTTCAGGTATGCTGTTAAGTTACTAGTCTGAGAGCTCTCATATTAGTAACATTTTTTTTTTAATGTAGGCACTTAGTGCTATTATTTTGCCTTCACTCTGTCCCATAAGTTTGGATATGCTGTGCATTCATTTTCTTTCAATTCTAGGAAGTCTTTAATTGCTGTCTTGAGCCATTATTCAGTCAGTAATGAGCTGCTCGGTTTCCGTGAGTTTATACACTTTCTGTTGTTGTTGGTATTCAGCTTTAATTTGTGGACAAATAAGATTCAGGGTGTTAGCTCAATGTTCTTGTATCTGTTGATACTTGCTTTGTGTCCAAGGATGTGGTCCTTCTGGAGAAAGTTTCACGAAATGCTGAGAATAAGGGGTGTGTGTGTGTGTGTGTGTGTGTGTGTGTGTGTGTGTGTTTGGTTGAAATGTGTGTGGTGATTTGAATAGAAATGCCCCCCACCCCCCATAGACTCAAGTGTTTGAATACTTGGCCACAGGGAGTGGTACAAGCAGGAGTGTGGCCTTGTTGCAGTAGGTGTGTGTGTCTTGTTGGAGCAGGTGTAGTCTTCTTGGAGGAATCGTGGCACTGTGGAGGTGGGCTTTGAGACCCTATATGCTCCAGCAATGTCCAGTCTCTTTTTGCTGTCTGCAGATCTAGATGTAAAACTTTCAGCTCCTTCTCCAGCACAGTGTCTGCCTGCATGTGTCTCACCATGATGATAATGGACTGCACCTCTGAAACAGTAAGCCGGCCCCATTTAAATGTTTTCCTCTATAAGAGTTGCCATGGTCATGGTGTTTCATTGCAGCAATAGAAACCCTAACTAAGACAATCTATTAGGTTCATTTGGTTTATAACTTCACTTAGCTCCAGCATTTCTTTGTTTAACTTTTGTCTGGCTGATCTGTCTGTTGGTGAGACTGGGTTATTGAAATCTCTCACTATCTGTGTATGAAGTTCCACGTGTGATTTAAGATGTACTAGTGTTCCTTTTATGAACTTGAGTGATCTTGTCTTTAATGCATAGATCCTAAAAATTGCAATTTCCTTTTGGTGGGTTTTTTTTTCTTTACATACTTAGTGTCCTTCCCTCTTAATTTTGGTTTGAAGTAAAATTTTATTAGATATTAAAATAGCTGCATCATCTTGTTTTTTAGGTCCATTTTCTTGGAATATTTTTTTCTATCCTTCTACCAAGAGGTGATATGTATCTTTGCTCTTAGGTGTATTTCTTGGATAAAGCATAAAGATGGATCCTGCTTTTACATCCATTTTGTTAGTCTGTGTATTTTTACTGAGGAATTGAGACAATTGAAGTTGAGAATTCTCAATGAGCAATCTTTATTGATTCTTGCTATTGCTGTTGTGCTGTGTTTGTGTTTATGTGTGGCTTTTCCTTAAGAGTTATGTGAGAATATTGTGAAAATTCTTATTCTGTTTTCACAGCTCTGGGATGAGTTTTGGATTCTGAGTTTGTAAGAAGTCCTTCCTCATGGAGTATGGGTAGTGCTTATTCATGGACTGTACTCTGAATAGAAGAACTCTTTTTTTTTGTACTAGATATGGTCCTAGTTCACATGCAATTTTGCATTTCATTTAACTTTCATGAGTCCACAATTTATCTTTTTGTACATATTTTAATGTTTTTGAGGAAAGGATTTCCTTTTTTATTTCATGACAACACTCAACACATGAATGTGATTAGTAAAGAAGAGACTGAATTAAGGAAAGGGCTCAAGTTACACCTGTTTAGCTTGTAACTTGAGAAGCTAAGTGCTTGGTACATTAGGAAGTAAGATATTTGGCTTTCCCTACTACATCAGTAGCAGAGAAATAGAAATTATTTAAAAAGAAGCAGCTAGAAATTCTAAAACTGGAAAATATATTACCTAAAGTTAAAAAGTCCACAGAGTAGGCTTAAAGGTGGCATGCATTGATAGGAGAGAATATCTATCTTGAAGGCAGATCATTTAGATTTAATGAGAATTCAGTTGTATAAAAGAGCCATCTTTTGAACCACAGAAGTGGTCATTTTGTTGGTCTAAAGACTCTCCAGAGGATGATTATCTTTGTAAGACCCTAGGAATCCAATAATTTGGGTGAAGGACCTTGAAATGCAGGAGAATTCAAGATGTGTGTAGGCTTATCACTGTGGCCACCCAGCAGTTGGAAGTCTTTAGGGAGTTCAGAAGAGCCATTCGAACCAGGGATTTTGAAAGTGTCTGTTGGCAGTCCTGTTGGGGAAGCCCCACAATGCACAGATTACGCTAATCTGATGAGATCAGCTCCAGTCTGATCAGCGCTGAAGAATCCAATTTAGTAACAGAAAGTTTAGTATTGTTATTACTTTCAGTGCAACAGAAATATTTTATATTGGAAATACAATTTTATATTGGAAATTATATAGAAAAGGACAAACTTCAAAAAGCATTGCGGGCATTGTAATATGTCACCTTTGGCTATCCACCTGCAATCATGATGTCAGTGAGAACTAAGAAAGAGCTTCTTTGGTGGAAATATGAAGTATAAAGGTGATGTCAGGCTGGGCGTGGTGGCATAGGCCTTTAATACCAGCGCTTGGGAGGTAGAGACAGGTGGATCTCTTTGAATCTGAGGACAGCTTCGTCTACAAAAGTGAGTCCAGGACAATGAGGACTCTTGTTACACAGAGAAGCTCTGTCTTGAAAAAACAAACAAACAAACAAACAAACAGTAATGTTAACAAGAACTAAAAAGAAAGCTACTTAGTGGAAGTATGAAGAAAAAATAGGACCTTTATTTTTTTCAGAGTAGGTCCAAGACATGTCTTCACAAATTGCAAAAGGAGAAAAGTAGATTTCCAATGATGCCTCTTTTTACCCACTGATATGTTTCTTCTAATCCTTCACAAACAAAGTATATAATCTAAATACACTCACAAGGAACAATTAGACAACTGGTACCAAGGCCCTCGTACTAATTAAAAGTCAAAGTCATAAAAGGTAAAAACTGAGAAACCAAAAGAAGATAAATGACAACTGAATGCGATGTGTCACTATAGCAGAAAAAAAATATTTCTTTTATCAGGAACATTGGAGGACCCATTCATGAAATTTGACTAAATTTGACTAAAATGCTGTTGGATAAATTACACTGAATTTTTGGTTTGTTTTGATAATTGAACTGTGTTTACATAAGTCAATACCCACTTTTGATTGATAAATTTTAGCTTAGCTTTAGGTTCAAAGCACACCAGAGTAGGAAGTACAAAGAGTTCCCGTATATACCTGTTCTCAGGCTTCTATACCTGTCCCTGCTATCAGCTTCCTACACCCCAGTGGCGTACTTCTTAGACTGATGAGCCTGTGTTGACACATCCTGATAGCCTTGAAGCTCATGGTTTACATTCAAGTTCACTCTTGGTGTGGGACAGTCTATGAATTTTGACAAAAGTTACCAACAAATGCCACATCACACAATAGTTCCATTTCCTACATATCCTGAGCTGTATTTAGCTCTCTTTTCTATATATACTCTGGCAACCATTGGGCTTTTTACAGTCTTCATAGTTTTCCCCCTTTTACCATGTCATAAATTGGGATCACATAGTATCTCATAGTATTTTGCTTTCACACAGAAATAGTGATAGTGGATGGTGGCTTCATAACATTCTTTAGCTGGGCATCTCATTTACTTTTCATGTTAAATAATATCCCGTTGTCTGGCTGTGCCATTTACTTATGTGTTCATTTGCTGAAGGACAACTTGGCTGAAAGCTTTGTATCCATGGGCATTCATTTCCAGTTATTAGTGGACATGTTTTTGATTCATTTGGGTAAATATCAAGAAGTTTAATTACTGAATTATATGACAAGAGTAATTTCAGTTTCAATAAGAGCTATAAAGCTGCCTTCCAATGCATCTTTTTCATTTTGCATCCCCACTAGCATTACTCAGAGCTCCCGTTGTTCTTCATTTTTGTCAGCACTTGGTGTTTTTCAATATTTTGGATTTTGGCCATTCTAATAGATCTGAACTTTGTAAGAAGGTATAAATTGAAGCATTTGGTCAAAAAAGGCAGGGCAATATAATCTCACATATTTCAGAAAAACATTGTGTGTGTGTTAGCACACCAGGCACTCATACAGTAATAGATGCTAGTATTGATGTAGCTATTGTTTCCTAATTTCATCTGGTTTTTCTTCCTCCTCATCACTAACTACTCTTTTGTTGTTGCTGTTGCTGTTGTTTTGTTTTGTTTTGCAGCAAGCATAGCAGACAGGAAGTATTAATACTATGGTTAGGATTGGGGAAAGGAAACAAGAGAAACATTCATTTCTTTTGCCACTAACTTGGTACAGATCTGGAGTCAGGTAAACATTGATGCATGTTGTAAAACCACTCATAGGGGAAACATTTATTCAAAATAAAAACCAAAGCAATAACTTAACGTAGCAAAAATTTAAAAGCCCCTTCGTATTTTTCAGATTCCATGTAGCATTGAGGAACTACCCTTTTATTGAACTTTTATGTGATATTAAAGAAAAGTACTTGGAATTTAAGGGGGGGGCTCAAAATACTCCTTTTCTAAGTGCATTCCATGTTAGGCCAGATTTTCCTTAGGTATTCTAATCAAAACAACACACAGCAACAAACTGGGAATATGTTAGAATCCAGCTGTCTATTCTCTGTTAAGCATAACCTTAAAGAAATTTAAATATTAAACAATACCTTTATCTCCGCAATCTGGAATGTGTGTATAGCTTTACAACTACAAAAGTACTGTTTGTGCAAACACTTAATGAGTTTCCTACAATTACTTTAATCAACATTAAGTACATTAATTTTAAAATTTCCTAGCACAACCTTTAGCAGTATGATTCAAATAAATTCTTCTTTGGGGCTTTCAGTAAGTTTTCTGAATGTAACTGGATACTATTATATGGTGAGATGCCAGTATTCCCTTGGGGGAATCAGGAACAAACTTCTAGCATTACATGGCTTTTTTGGATTAGGTGGGGATTAATGAAGATGGGGTTTGGGTATTTGAGAGGTTATTTCAGGCAGAGAGCTTAGTAGTGAGCCGAGGCACAGAGGTGCGAACATGTGGAGGCAGTTTTGGGAATAGTGGGCCGTCCTTTCCAGTTGAGCAACTGTCTGTTGAATGTCCTTTGTGTGGTGACTCACGCTGTTCCTCTAGTGCTAGAGACTAAGACATCTCTCTACCTTCAAAGCTTACATCCACACAGGGGACAAAAGAGCCAACTAGACTGAATCAGAAAGTATTCAGTCAATCATACAACACCATATTATTTTCCTATGTTTTCTTTTCTCTGAAGAAACAAATTTTCTTGATTTGAGAATAATTTTTCACTTATATTTGATTGACTATGAAGCCTTTGGACTCCATCATCTCAGAGCTCTTTAGCAGCTTCCTCCATTTTTCTTTTTTCGTGGACACTTTTCTCCGTATACAGCCTGCATTACACAGAAGAAGATAAAAACCCTTCAGCTGATATGTGAGCAGGTCATGTCCATTAAAATTAATGGGCGCTGACCCTGCACTGAAGGGAGGCCGTACATCAAAAAGTCAAATTACATGGTGTTCTTTGTTACATTTTCATTGCAAGACTTTGACTTCAATTATGCTTAATGAATTGTATTATAGGCCCCGTTTCTCAGGGTTGTGACAGCCAATATGCTTCCAGGTCTGTTTCATGTCTTCGGCTGTCCAGAGCAATCTTTTAGAAGTGGAATTAACCTCATTGCCTGTGGTGTTTAGACAAACTTAATGGTTTCCAATATAGTTCAGTGGTAACGTCGCCACAATAGAATGTGATTAAGAGACCAATGAAGGAGAACAGATCACGCATTGCTTGTAAAAGCACATGACTTTTGGCAATAACATGTAGCCCAGTATTCATTTAAATAACACTTCAGTTATGGGAGTTAACAGAGAAAACCGACAAGTGATGTCCACAGCTGAGGACACGGCCCTTGATGGGATATTCTGTGGGTTGTCAGTAAATCTTGTTTCATTAAAGGTTTTTCATCCTCTTCCCAGTAAAACAAAGTCACACGGAAACGCCAGTCCATGATGGCAAGCCTCCTGCACACATCTGTGTTACTGGCTGCTGATTGGCTTCTTGGCTACAAGCTGACCCTGCATTAGTTTGGCTGTGACAGACTTTCTAACACTCTTAGCTGCTGCCTGGGGCTGCCATTCAGAAGCAGATTATGAATCTGGTCGCTTTTTACTGTTTTCTTAATATCATTTCCTCTTTTCCAGAGAAACCCTATTGAGTACCTTACTTTTTCCATCAACATCATTGCAGAAGCCACTTGCCACTTCTTCGACGTTGGGCTTATAGTAGCTCGGGTAGGACCTTGAGAGTTTCTGATGCAATTTTTTTGACAACTCAGAAGAATTACTTGGATGGGTTTTTGTGGTTGCAGCCTACGCTTTAGAAGGACTCTTGAGGGGCTTTTCTATCTGGTAGTTAAGAAGCATCTTTCTCTCCCAAGGGTTTTGCACATGGCATTTCCTGTTGTCACAGCTACCCTGGACACCAGGACCATGTGCAGAGCTTGGAGGAGCTTCTCGCTGATAGCAATTTGTGGGAAGCAGTGTGATTGTTACCATTTCCTTTTTGATGAACAGAAAGTGAGACTGGGAGGAGCTAAAGAGAACGGTGTAAAACTGTACAGAATATGAGCTAAGCCGGACTGGCTTCCAGCTTGGGCATTTGGTGACTTCACCCTTCTTTGCATCATGAGGGAAGCAGAATGAAACTGATCTCAAGAAGTCATGTGTCATTTACCAGGAGGAGCTGCCTATGCGAACCCTAGAGCAAGCAGAATTCTGTTCTCAGCTTCTTTGCCTTCACTCATCATGGGAGCTGATAGCCAGGAATTCATGGATGTGATGAGTATGCATGCGTCTCCCACACTCTCTCTTTTGAAACAGATTAAACACAAGTGACAAATTAGTGGAAGGGAGTGGCAAGCAAACTTCCTGAGTTTTTTTTTTCCAACAATATCAAAAAGAGTTATGAGATTATTTTTCTCAAAAAAAATTTTTTTTTTAAATCTTTCCATTTTCTTGGAGACAGTGTGGTTCAGAACAGGTGCAGTCACTTATGATCACACTGGCTATGTGATGGGCCTGGGACAAGGAGCCTCCCTGAGCCTCAATGATCTTACCAGTGCTCTTCATGGTACTTCCTCATAGGGATGTTGTGATCTTATAGGAACCTTCAGCCTAGCGATGCAACAAGAACCACGCTTGGTGAACCGTCCTGTTAGCAACCATCAGTTGGTCATTCTAAATTTCTAAAAAGTCCGTTAATGGCATCATTCATTTATGTGGTAGACACATTAATAATCAACCCTCAGGAACTTTTGCTTTAGTCACCAGCTAAAAATACACGCACTTCCTTTTCAACGAAAATGGGGCTCCATTGACCCTGTGATCTGTGATTCAAAGCCTAGGACACCGGGACACCTAACAGGCTATACATACAGGTGGCTAGCCCAGTACAGTGCTCTGTACACGCTCTGCTCTCCTTGTCTTACTTTTATGGCATCTGCCCTGTTCTCTTGATGAGAACCCTCAGAGAGAGACCACGGGTTTGTGCTGAAGTAGCACATGCTGCTGCACTGTGGCTTCCCTTCTCTGATCGGTTGAGAAACGCCAATACTTGTTCCAATACCTGTTGGTATCACTGTTTCTGAGGGTGCGCTGTTTTGTCTCATTACAAGGGCTGTTTGACAGACAACGTTTCCAAGCCGCTCATACCGCAAGGTGCTAGAACCAGGAACCAGAATGGATGTGAGGTGTGGTGTGAGCTGAGAGCATGTGGCTTGATTTAAATTTGAGGATTTACTGTTTGAGCTGTTTCAGGGAATTAAAACACATACACACACACACACACACACACACACACACACACACATACACACACACACACACACACAGAGAGAGAGAGAGAGAGAGAGAGAGAGAGAGAGAGAGAGAGAGAGATTTTGGCACAGCCCTTATCCAAACAATGCCAGGTGTGGAAGTTGAAGGAAAGTTAATGTTTACACACAGTGTAAAGTGCCAGAGTCCCAAAATGAAGACATTCCCATCTTGGTCAGTGTTCTATTGCTGTGAAGAGACACCATGACCATGGCAACTCTTATAAAGGAAAGCATTTAAGTGGGGCTGGCTTACAGTTCAGATGTTTATCATCTTGACAGGAACATGGTAGCACATAGGCAGATGTGGTGCTGGAGAAGTAGATGAGAGTTTTACATCTGGAAGTACAGGTAGCAGAAAGAGAGGGACCCTGGGCTTATTGGAAACCTCAGAGTCCACTCCCAGTGAGGCACTTCCTCCAACAAGGCTATACCTCCTAACCCTTTCAAATAATGCCATTTCCTGGTGCTCAAATCTGTGAGCATAAAGGGGCATTTTTATTCAATCCACCACAATACCCAAAGGCAATGGTTCTCAACCTTCTTAATGCTGCAGACTTTTTAATACAGTTCCTCCTGTTGTGATGACCCCCATCCATAAAATTATTTCATCGCTACTTCATAACTATAATTTTGCTACTGTTGTGAATCATAATGTAAGTATGTGAAATGCAGGATGTCGGATAACTCCCATGCAAGGGTCATTCGACACCCCCCGCCCAATGAGTCATGACCCACAGAGAACGGCTACCCTACAGGAAACTATACCCAACCTTTACGGTTTAAACAAGATTTTGTTTGAACAAAATCTTTAATAAAAAGGTATTATGAAACAGAGCATAAAAAAAAAGCCCGTTTGCTTTTTCTTAACATATCTGTTCTTGGGGTGTCTATGCACAAAAGTCAGGTGTCAAAAGCAAACCTGTGACAAGAAGAAACGATTAAGGATGTGGTTTCTTTGCAGTTCAGCAAGTCCCTTCTTTTTGAGGTGTGCATTCTGGCTTCAGTTCCTCAGTTCCTCACAGATAACGGCAATGGGCTTTGCTTGGCCCGCCAGGAGAAATGTTCCATTCAAACCTGGGGCAGTTTTCTCATTCTAGAAAACTGCAGGTGTTCTGACAATATATATGTATATATATGTATACATATGTATATATGTATATATATATCATTTTAAACATTTATACGTTTTAGATTTGGGGAGGGGGCACGGCGATGCTAATGGAAATAAGGAATATGCACATCCATTCAAAATATATAAAAATACCCTTTGCACGGCACCGTTCCAATTATAAGATCTCTGCTGAAGCCAGTCTGGCAGATTTATTTTTATGTTGCAATTATAGCATGAGGTAAAATTTAAGGCTACCCGTGTGTCTCCTGACTCAGGTGTTGGATGTACAGAAATGGACTCCCACGCCAGTCTTATAAACCAGAGAGATGATTTGTGATAGCATTTACCAAGGCTTGCTTTCAGAACTTGGGGGCTTTCTTGTGTCATATTTTTTTATGAATATGCAGCTCCCCTCCTGCTGTGGTGGTTGTGTGGATTCTCGCTAATATGCCAAGGGGGAATTAATATGCTCCTTTAGTATTGATTTCAACCACGTAGCCTCCCATGCTTTTGTGTGTGTTTTTGTCCTCTTCTGCTCTAAGACGGAGGGAGACCTGATCACTGTCTCCACTGCGGCCATCATGCTAACCAGCCTCTTCTGAAATCTGCTAAGAGTTTGATCTGAGATCCTTGTAAAGAGAACATTGTGTTCTCGGGTGCTAGCATTTTAAAGATTCATTTTAAGAACAGAGACTCTCAAGCTTAGTGTGGTTTGTCCTTTCAATCTCTTGGTCCTTGGCATAGCGTCCTAAAACTGAAAGCATTTTAGCTATTTTTAATTTATAGATTTTTTTCACTTATTTGAATTGTAAATCCAAGATTTAACAAAATTTTTGTTGTTTTCCTTAGACTTAGAGATTTCAAAAGCTTTCTGATGCCATGAAATGGAACCCCTCCACGCTCTCTACACACAAATCTGTATAATTTATTCTTCTTTCCTTCCGTCAGATGAACATTTTTTTTGAAAAATTTCATTCTCTTTTTTCACTTATTTACATATTAATTACAGTTTATTCACTTTGTATCCCAGCTGTAGCCCCCTCCCTCAGCCCCTCCTGATCCCTCCCTCCCTCCCTTCCTCCCTCTTTTACTCCCATGCTCCTTCCCCAGTCCACAGATAGAGAAGTCCTCCTCTCCTTCCAACTGACCCTAGCTTATCAGGTCCCATCTGGACTGTCTGCATTGGGTTTTGAGAATTTTATATGTGTTTATGTTGATAAATATTCACATAAGCCCCCATCTTCCCCCTATCCCCTAACACAGCCTTCTCCCTACTCCATTTCCTCCTCTCTTCAGCATCTTCTCTCTTCTTCTGTATCTTCTTCCCCTTCCCTCCTCATTCATTTTTGTATTCTACTAAGTCCAATTCATGCCTCCATTACATACATGGATTTGGGATCATTCACCTAAGCAAGGGAAGCTATCCGTGGCCTCATCCTCAATATACGATATTTCTGCCTTCCCCATCAGGTCTCAGTTCACAAAAACGCCTCAGTAAAGGCTGAGACCTGGCAACCACCTTTTTAATCTATGCCAGAATTTTGGATGGCTTGGTCTTATGCCGGTTGTGTGCAGATAATTACAAATGTTGTGAGTTTACAAGTGCAACAGTCAGGCCATGTTCAGAGGATGGCTGTATACAGCACTCTTCCTTAACTTCTGGCTCTTACATGCCTTATGTGAGGTATATATTTCATTTACTTGTCCTTGTTTTATTTGATACAGGGTCTTTGTAGCTCAGGCTAGCCTTGAACTTGCTACATAGTTGAGAATGACCTGGAGCTCTCCTTACTTCTATTCCCAAGTGCCTGTAGTTCTAGTTGAAGTCTACCCTGGGGAGCAAGGGGTAGGCAGATTGTGATCCAGTTCATAGGGTGACAACTGCTTGGTCAGTCCACACAGCTGACTCTGTCCAGTCCCTCTAAACTACAACTGTATGTAAAATATTTTAAAGATGATTTTAAACATTTTAAGAAGAAAACAAAAATCTTTTTTACACAAAGCTAGGATCAATGTCATTGTCACAAAAGACAATTACACAAATTATCTTGTATTTCTGAGAGTATCAAAATGCGTACACACATACCACAGAGTTGACTGTCAATATGACTATCACTTTTAGTGATTTATTATAATGATATTCCAGAGGTTTGATGGTAGTAACCTCTAAGCTACATATTCATGCTGGAAAATTGGTTCTAGAAATCGTTACATGGCTATATACAATCATAGAGTTTAAGAAATAGTTTCTATATAAAAATTTACTGATGTCAAATTTAGTCACTAAAACCTGTTTACCTGGAATCTAGATTTATTTGTAAAGTTATGTTGTATATATATATATATAAGTTGACAACAGTATTCTAAACAGGAAAAAAAAAATCTGCTTTCAGACTATGCTGCAAAGACTTGTAATATTTTTTTCCCTAAATCTATGAAGTTTTGAGAGTATAAGGGGTATAAGGAGTATAAGAGTATAACTGTGCTGGGTCTGAAGGCATTAATAGGCACTTTCCCAGATATTAGATATGTGAGGATCCTGGCTAGAGATCATTGAACAACTTATAGGTCACAAATTATTTGATAGAACAATCAAAGTATGTATCTCATTCATTTCTTAATTAATTTTTTCAGATTTATTTCATTTTAACATGATGTGTAGACATGTGTGTCTATGTGGGTATGTGCACATATGAGTTCAAATTTGTCAGATTCCCTGGAGCTAGGGTTAAAGGCGGCTGTGAGTGGCCTGAGCTGGGTACTGAGAACAGAACTTTGGTCTTCTTCAAGAGTAATGGGCACTCCTAAGTAATCTCTAAAACCCCTCGTTTCTTAATTTCTTCCATACATGCTAAGTGATTTAAGATATCCAAGTCCTTGGTACTTTTAATATGTGTTAGTGTCATATTTAGATTATGAAGTCAAGAATTTTTAATTAGATTGGAAATATAAGTCAGGTATGTGTAGCTGGTTTGAACACTTTACAATCTAGCTTCTAGACTCATCAAATACAGTGTGAGATATGGCGGGTATTGCTGAATGCATCCCTTCCTTCTCTTATTGTTCTTTCTTAACCCCCTGCTTCTTTCTGTCTTCCTGTCTAGCCTCTGGGCCCTGCTGTTGTCCGTTTTGGTTCTACTTCCTGGTTTAGCTCCAAGCTGCTTTCTGAGACTGCAGCTTCCTGATTTTTATCTTCCTCTTCTGGTCCTCCAGACTGAACAGAGCAGGGCCTCCTCTGCCTTTCCCCTGTAATCAGCCTAGAAAATGGGAGCTTCCTGCATGTTTGATGGGTTTCTTTTTAGTCTTTTACAGCATGAATTAATTTTATTTGCATATGCACACTGATTTGCTAGTGTGGGGGAGATTGTTTATTAGTCAATTTTCTTTTCAATGATATATTTAAGGTTTTCAAACCACAGCTGCAACTCATTTTGAATTTTATTGTGTGTTATAATTTTACTTTAAAGTATGCCATGCATGCAGAGTTCTCTCCTGTTTTCCCTTATTTTTATGTTGCTTCTCTTTGGCAAAGGAGTGATTCTTTTTATTTTATTCTGTCCAATATAGGAGGAAATAAAACAAAGCAATTAAAAAGTAGGTAAGTTATAAACTTCTCACTGATACCTGACACTCTGCCTAATGAAGAATATTTCTTGAATTTATTTCTGTGAGCCGCCCACATTGTGAGATAATCATGATTCATGTGTTAGCATAGAACACTTGGAAGTCAGTAATTATAATCAAAGGAAAGAGTTAATTGCAAGAGCTCTAGTGAAATACAGTGACAACTGAATCCATACTGGTCTAAGGGGGACAGGCACTTAGAGTTATCTCTTTGGACTGATCAATACCAACAGTCAACTCAGTAATTTAGACCCCTAATAAAGAACTCCCAGGATATCTTGAAAGAGTCCATTTATGAACCTGATTCAATTCTAAGGGTTTGGAGTTTTAAAATAGATGACACTCATCATAGTTAGGAAAATATGAAGCTTTCAACATTTAACAACAGAGTTCTTTGTTTTTCTTGTGCCTAGAAGTACAGGATGCTGGAGTTTTCATAACAAATAAAATGGACACTTGCCCTTGGGCTTTTCAATATAATTGGGAAGAAAACAGCTACCACAATCTTGTGGGGAATATGGTGAATATATGTGAGGCCAGGTTTCTTGGGTGCAGGGGAGCTACAAGGGCTGAGAGGCCCTTGTATTTTGAAGGGCCTTGAATTTTGAACGGCTATTTAGTTCTTCAGTGAAAATTCCATGTGAGATCAAGTCTGGTGGTGGTGGTGGTGGTGGTGAGGGTGTTTCAGCAAGTGGATAACATGCAGGAAGGCAGAGGGCAGAGCAGAAAAAAGAGGCAAAGAGAAGTTGGAGTAATATCATGCTGGAACACAGATGAAAGTCCTGTTGGTCTGTTCTTGAGAGTTAGTGCTTCAGTGGGCAGCTTAGGAACCACCCAAGAGCTTTCTTTTCTTTTCTTTTTCCTCTTAAGCAAATAAATTACATCATAATCGCATTTAAAGAAAAATTAATATAGCCTTAATGTGCTTAGTGGATTGGAAAAGGGAAAGAATTTGGAGAGTTTTGCAGTCTTGCAGGGCAGAGGTAATGGAGTGGAGTTAGGTTGATGTGAGGCTGTGCCACCAACAAGGACAGGGAAACGGACATGATAGACTGTAGAAAACAGCATTATGGAACCTCAGGAAATTGAGGTAGAACTGGAAGGATGGGGAGATGGTTCACTCAGTAAAGTACTTACCTTGCAAGCATAAGTACTTGCACACATCCCTCCCCCCACATGAAAGAAAAAGTTGTACAGGGTGACAGACACTTGCTATTCTAGCACTGGGGACTCAGAGACCTCTAGATCCATGGGATTGACTAGCCAGCCAACATAACTTACTTTGGTGAATTCCAGGCCCGTGAGGAACTTTTGTCCAAAAGAGGAGATGGTACCTGACGTTGTCCTCCAGCCTCCAAACACATGCACACACAGGAACACAATAACATTATAAATGAGTTGACAATTCTACCTCTAGGTACATAGCCACAAGAATCGAAGACATGGTCATAAAGAGATATAGGCAAACCATGTCCACAGAAGGTAATCTACAACAGCCAAAAGAGAAAAATAATCCGTGTCCATTAATCCACAGATAAACAAAACATGCTCAATGCATCTTTTGGAATCTTTTTCAGCCTTAATAAAGGAGAGAATTCTGGTTCATGTCTCACAGATAAAACCTGAGGACATTATACTGAGCAGAATAAACCTGTTCCATTGACATGATGAATAGCATAGAGGAGCCAAATTCTAGAAGGTTGGCTGCCAGGGAGGACAGAGGTAGGGATGACCTGGAAAGGCCGACAAGTCCAGTTTAGTAACACGAAGAGTTCCAGATGTTGGGTGCACAAAACACACATGAATATGACAGTATTACACTGTATACTTAACAAGAGTTGAAGCGGTAAACTTTATAATTATTTCATCAGAGAGAGAGGCAAAGAGACAGGGAGAGAGAGATGCATATAGGATGAAGGGAGGGTGTCTGCCAAGAACCAATAGCCAGGAGTTAAACACTCCTACGGTAGAAGAGTTTGTACCACAGGCAAATGTCTCTGTTCTCACAATGGGATCATCAAATGGACCTGATTTGCCTATCTAGACGCTCAAGAGGCCAATCTACAATTGAGAGACCTGCTGTGTGTGGCCTTTCAGTATTCATGAAACCCTTGTGTCGTGATTTGTATCCACATGGTATAGCCACAAGGACAGTGACCTGCCAGGTTATATGACAAATTATTCACCACAGATTATTTCCTTCCATTTTGCTTAGAGAATCCTGTGCTAACACTGGACTTATCTCTGGCTTTTTGATTCACCAGATTTCCGTTGTAAACATTAAACTGGTGTAAGCCTGGGGTTTTTCCTTCAAAGTGTTTCATTCTCAAATCATGGCTTTTAGTGTAACTATAGTCTCAGTGTACTCTTCTGGGTTCTAGCTTTTCCCCTGTCTTCATGCTGGCCTGACTGTTGGATACATGGAAATCATGACAGGATATGGGCAGGGTAGTGATGTTTTTAAAATGTGTTTTATGCAGAGGGAAAGGTGGTTCTCCTCTATCTAGTGTTTCCCTTACCCCAGATTTCAAGTGTTTGAAACGAAATGGAGATGTGAGATAAGGTTTCCTGCTTTCAGTGTATTCAACGACTAAAGCTGGTATGGGTTCTTTAATTCTAATATCTGCACCCCATCTATTTTAGTTGCTTTTCCTGTTGCTATGATAATTGCAACCTGACAAAAGCACTTGAGGGGAGGACGGGTTTATTTTAGCTCAGAATTTAAGGGTGCAGTCCTCTATGGCTGGGAAGTCCTGGAGGTCAGAGTGTGAGATAGGAATCGGTCACACTGAGCCTGTAGTCAGGGAACAGAGAACGGTAGTGTTCATATTCAGCTAGCCTTTCCCTTTTATGTAATACACGGCTCAAGCCTAGAGAATAATATCACCCGATCAAGATAATCCCTTACAGGCATGGCCAGAGGCCAGCCGAATCTAATTAATTCCTTCCTAGTATGCCTGGAGGCTTGTCTCCTAAAATGATTCTGTACCTGTCCAGTTCACATTCAACACCGGCTCACCTTTAGCATGAATATTTTGATACCTCTGTTATACCAGAGCCATGGAAATTACTGTTCTAACTTCAGATATTGTTGAAATACTGACTGCATGCAGTTGCCATCTCAAGAATCCACATGGAAGCCTGAGCTGTGATGCCATTATTGCTGCATCTTGTTCTGGGCAAGGATGTGCTGACTAGATACCATAATTATCATTATTCTCATCTTGCTTATGAATGCTGAGCTATTTTATATAATTGAACCATTGTTTATGTAAGTTTGGGCTATTTGTTCTTAATAAAATCGTAGCAGCCCATAGAAAGCACAGAAGAATGAGTCACAAACAGTATTTTAGACCCAAAGATATGAAATACAACTTTATTTCATAGAAATTATAAACATCTTGCTAATGGAATTTATAAAGGCTTCAAATGGGTAATTAAATTTCTGAAAAATAAAATCAGTCATAACATTATAAAAAATGTAAACCTTCTTTGGTTAGAAAAAAAATAAGCTATTTTTCTTTCTACCTGGTCTCAGACTGTAGCTCTTGGCTTCTGCATGTGATTTGTCTAGATCTCCTGTTCTTTCCTACCAAATGCACCCATAGAAGGGATTCTGTTGAAGACTTTTATTCATTATTCTGTTTAATTCTCAACTTGAGATATCAGAAAACTGAGACTTAAAATAGGTTAAATTACTGACCTCATGTCTGCAACCTTGGACAAAATGGGACATGGATATGTTCCACTGTTTCATTTTTTTTTTTCATTGTTTCATTTTCACAGCATTTAGTAAAACCTCAACTTCTTGACCATCCCCCACTTGAGATCTCTCTAACCTCCTTAGATACTTTGGAATATTTTTTTTTCTGTGCAGTTTTATGGAAGTCAGCATCTATCTCTTGTCCAGAGCAGGCTTTATGGGTGTTGCTTCACTGACTCATGTCCACTCACAGAGTATAAACTCAGCTCTGTAGGAGAAAAGGTCAAGTTGTGTCTTATTTCCAGTACATATATTTTCTTCTTCCTCTTTTCATTCTTTTCTGTTTTCTCTTATAAAGAAGCAAAATTTGTTTTTGCTTTTTGCCCCCAAAGAAACACTATACTTTAGTTCAGCATGGTTCTTGTATTGATTGACCCTCTATAAGGACAGGGACTCGACAACAGACAGTCTTAATCATAGATAGGTTATCTGAGGCTTGGGTAATAGGCAATGACTGCCATGTGATTTATCATCATGTTAATTAGGCTTCAACTCCATCAGTCTGCCAAGGAAAGTTAGACTCCCAGGAGCAGAGGACTCACACTTGATCTTAGAATGAGAAGGGTAGATGAATCATTTCCATTATAAATTGATCTTGACAGGTAATGTCAGAAGCTGAGCACCAATAAGTCAGTGTCACTTACTAAACCCTAACCTGGCTACTATATAATTACTCCAAGGCTGTTCCTCTTGAGTGCACCACTGTCTTCTTATTTGACAAGGTATTAATTACTAGACCTAGGACGCTCAGGGTGTCTGATTTCACTCAATCACTCAAATCCATGTCAGTCTCTATGCATGTAACAATTAGGCATGGAAAGTAAGGCTGGTAGAAAAACCTGGGTGAACCAGACCTCCACAATTTCTCCAGACAAAACTACAGAATATATACAGTCTTGCACACACACACACACACACACACACAAATGTATACATGAATGTGTGTGTATATATGTATATATATATGTATATATCTCAATGGCAGAAGAGGTTTCATAGCATTCTGTATTTTTTATTAATTGTCACCACTTTTATCATCATCATTAGAAAAGCACCACATAGTAAAATCTGTCTTTGTTTTGTTGTTGTTGTGGTTTTTTTGTTCCATTTCTGGGCTATCTAGAATACAGTTTATAAACTGGATGGGACGGGATAAAGATCATATAGATATTCTCCAATTTAAAATATGTATGGGAAGGTCAAATAAGGGATACATTTTCTAGATCTGAAGATTCATCTTAAATAATTCAACCTATCTGTGGGCCTCACTTTTGGCATGGGCAGAGTTAGACCCTTGCCTCCTGACTTTTTATTATGTCTGTAGTCTACCTCTAAGGGTATGACAATTCTTCCTGCATGTTTCTCTTTATTCATTTTAAGCAAAAAGACAGAATATTTGGCCTACTTATCTCAGGAGTGGTTTATATTTCTGGGACAAAAGCCGATGTTTCTGGCAAGACACACACCTTATGGGTTTTAAGAAACCTAAATCCACCGTAAAGATACACAGGTCAGCGGTCAGCAGTGTAGAGAGGGTCGCCTCTTTGAGAAGCTGCAAGAAGAGGATGAGGAGAGTTTGTGGGATTTAGGGGATGAGTGCCGTGGCTCTTAGACAGAGCATGGATTTGCTTTCTACCCCTCACTGGGAGCTACTGAGCCAGTGGCATGATTCAGACAACAGGGCCAGAGGAGCCTTACTGTGGGGTTCTCAGCCTCACAAAAGATGCTCATTCCCCACTCAGGCATAAATGCAGGGCAGTGCTGGATCTGACTCGACCTATTAGATAAGGTAATCAGTGCAGACAGAACTGATGGCTTTGGGAACCACCTGAGGGATCCTAGATTCTGGCTTGATGCTACTGGGTTACCCTCACATGATCTCAGAAGTTCCTTTCTGTTAAACAGCTTCACCAGTACCCTCACACTGGGCCTGGCCACCGTTAATAGAAAATGTAGCCTGCTTTGCTACAAAGCAGTAACAAGATCTTTACTCTCTTCTTTAAAATGCTGACAATGGAGAGCTTTAGAGATGGTTCAGCAGTAGGAGCATTTCTTATTCTTGCAGGAGATTAATCAATTCCCAGCATCTACACGGTGGCTCACAACTGAATCTCCTGTTTTTTTTTTTTTTTTTTTTTTTGGTTGTTTTTTGTTTTCAAACATTGACTTATTGCTCAAGCACATTCAATAAGTTCTTGCGAGTCAGATAGTGCTAGGTATCTAGTTCCAGGGAATCCAACACCCTCTTTCCCTCTTTCAATCTGCATGAACACTAGGCACACATGTGGTACGTAGACAAACATTCAACCAAAACATACTCATAAAATGGAACAAATCAATCTAAAAAAATTTAAAATGCTGACAGTGCATTTTCTTCCTAATTTAACTTTCTAAATTATTAAAAACTAATATAATTCATGGTTACCCATGGACTTTGGCACTCCTTTTGTTATATGGTAACTCTGGGTACTACAGTGTTTTCATTAACTATGATCACTGTGCCTATATTTTGCCTGTCTGAAGGATGTACCTTATTTGGATGGGACAGAGAAACCTGGACTCTGTGCTAAGGAAGATGGCCAGAGAACCCTGCGGAGGAAATCTGGAAGGGAGATGGATCAACAGGACAGGCTCAATATGGACAAGCAAAGGTCTATGTAAAGGGGGGGGGTGAGGAAAGGGAGCTAGGAAGGTCAGGTGCCTGCCTAAAGCATGCCTGCATATGATACGTCTGAGGAGCTCTCTCTGCGAATGAAAGGAAGGACTATTGCCTAGTTCTGTTGAGCTTGGTTCCAAGGTTAAGACAACCAAAGAAACAGCAGATACACTACAACTCAATAGAAACATCCAGTCATGATGAAATCCCAAGGCCAGATGGATGGTTCTCTTGGTATCAGTTGATATTTGACACATTTACTCTTGTGGCATATGAGTGTAGCTGTGTGCCACTTATTCAGTTTGTTGTTGTTGTTGTTTTTGTTGTTCTGAACGTGTTCCTCTATACCACGTAAGCTGCTGCCTTTTCTGGATCATGAGTACCCAGATTGTAGGTATTGGGTCTGTTTAGCTGTGTAAAATACCTGGCACCATTCAACTCACAAGAGCTTATTTGATGTGCTTGAATAATGAGTCAATGTTTAAAAAAAAAAAAAAAACAGAAAGGGGTCCAACTCCAAATCACTTACAACGAAGGTCCCATTTCACATGATGTTTCTTTGCCTCCCTTTAGAATGGTTTTAGGTGACAGGGAACAGGTGCTCCTGGAGTAGAGTGGGCATCATTAATGTGTTTGTGAGTGAGTGTCCTAAGTTCAGATTTATGGACCTGCATTGAGCTAAGGCACCCATGTGGGTCTCATACTGGGTATAGGGGAAAGGGGGCTTGATTCTACTCTCTACCTACTCCTTTCTCAGGTCTTTAAGTCTCAGGTGGAGTAGGGTAGATGTCTCCATGACATTTGATAATAGACATAATCCTGGTGACAGAGAAATAAAGCAAGGAAAATGGCTTACTTTGTACTTTCGCTTAGGTCTGAGGCCAAAAACCTCAAACCAAACAAAACCCCAAATAGCTTCTTAACTGAAGTCACTGACTATAAACTACCCAAATTAGGAGCAACAAGAACAGTGAAAGAAAATTCAAACTTCTCTCCTAGTGGTCAAAGTTTTGGCACTCATTGTCCTAGAAATGTAAAGGATCATGTCAGACAAATGCTGCCTTGGCACAGAACCGAAGACACAATTGGACCAGAGAGGACAGGTCTTCTGTTGAGTCTGATAATGGTCAAGGAGGACTGAACTCACACAATAGTGTGCACCTGGGAGCGAATGGGGGCAGGATTGCAAGAATTAAACAGAAGCAAAATATTTCTGGGAGACCCTGCCCCACCCATCCCTCCAGCCCTTTAGCTGTTATCATGAGCTGTCGTGTCCACAAACCATATTTTCATCACTGCTTTAAGTGTCCAGCTTGCTAGATGCCATGGACTTGAAGATACTCCTTGGCAGGTATTGGCTGAAAGGGCCAGCTTCCATGTACACTTCGACTATTCAGTGAAGACTTTGGAGAGGGGCCCAGGAGGGACAGGATTGGGACAACGAGGAATAAATCTTCAGGAGTTTTTGTCCCTTTTGATTAATTACCTTATGTTTAAGTAGGAGGAAGAGAGCATAACAGGCAGGACTTACAGGGATGGACGTGAACCTGAACCAGCTTTGTTTTCCTGACCACAGGTTACCTCAGTGTCTGAGCATCTCAGAGACTTGGAAATTGAGGGGTTGGAGTCCTGTGATTTCCCCTCTGCTTCTGGACCTCATTGGTATCCATGTTTTCACCCATCAGCTTGAAGTTGACTGCTTTTGGCTCTATAGCTCTGGTCTCAATCTCTCTTCTGAGTGCCTATCACATATTTTAAATTATCTGCTGGATGCTTCTGCTTGAAAACTCAAGATTATCTTGTGCAAACACACCTTACTACTTCCCAATCAAATAACACTTGCCTTTACTTGGAAGACAATTTTGGAGGACACCCTCCACTTTCTGCCCATGACACTAATAAGAAATTCTGAGGTTCCTGTCCTAACATTCTCATAATAATTATTTATTAGGACCAGTTGTTTTTGTTTGTATGTTGGTTGGTTGGTTGGTTGGTTGGGCTTTGTTTTTGTTTTGACTTATTTCATTTCTCTGTCCTTTTCTGCCACTTGGATATGTCTGAACAGTTTTTGACAGGTTAGAATCATTTAATGATCTCTATACTATGCCTGTTAATGGCTTCCACCTTTCATGACAACTGAATTTTGTATTAGTGAATATATTCATATCTGCTAACTCACTTGCTCCTCCAAAGTCTAATCGGGACAAGAAAAAGAGAAACCCAGCCCACTTACCAAGGTCCCAGCTCTGCAGAGGTTGACTAGGTCTTTGACTCCAAACCTCCAGCTCATTTTGACCAAAGAAGTCTCTTTTCCTGCTACCATAATTAGAAGTCTCTTGTGAATGCCCTTGACCTTGACCACCTTTCCCTCTCTCCAGGGTATGACAGCAGGTGTGTTAGAAGCTGAACTTGAGTTTCAAGAAATTTCCCCATTGCCTGACCAACCCCTCCTCCAGCTCTCTAACAATTTTGTTTCTTTCAAATAGTTTCAGGAAAAACAAAAAGCAAACAAACAAACAAAAACCGGGTGTTGTTAAATGACTCTTTTTCCCCTGGGGTGTATCTCTTCCTAGTGTCTCTAACACATTTTATATTGTTCATGGGAGACTGTCTGAGGAAAGACAGAAGAAATGATTCTACCCCAGCATAGTGAGTTAGCTAGATGAGCGCAGTGGTTAGGGGTTTTTTACTATACTATGAATGGCAGAAGGGCACACACATCACTGAAAGCCACTCCAGCATGGGGGACTCTTGACAAAATTTGCATTCCTTAAGATCTCTGCCCAATTTTTCGGAGCAGCGTCTCTACTAGAGACTCTTTCACAGCAACTGTTTACTGTTTTTAGAATCTTCTGGGAGGGTGGAGCACATGAGTTTTGTAACTTTCTTGCTTTCTGGAGCTTTCTAAGCCTCAGGACAGAATGTTTCTGTTGAAAAGATAACTATATACCCAGAGGATAGAGAGTTCCCATGCACTTCTCTGTCATGTAAAACCTCTTAGACCATCAATATCCTGCAAGAAATGGTACACTTGTTAATGAACCTACATGTCAGTATCACCCAAAATCTGAAGTTTGCATTAAGATTTACTCCTGACAGTATGTGTTCCATGGGTAGTGTCAAGTGTGCAAACTCACACAGCCGCCATTACAGAATCATGCAGTGCTCTGAAAAAAAAAAAAAATCTCAGCCTGGCACGGTGGTGCATGACTGTAATCCCAGCACTCTGGAAGGCAGAGGCAGGTGGATCTCTATGAGTTGGAGGCCAGCCTGGTCTATAAAGTGAGTCCAGAAAGGCCAAAGCTGTACAGAGAAACCCTGTCTTGAAAAACAAAACAAGACAAAAATCCCTTCTTCTGTTTAAACTCTGTAAAGATGCCTTTTACTGTTTTGCCTCTTTCAGAATGTTACACACAGATAATCCATACTTGTGGTAAGTGCTCATCCCGATAAATACACTGTAAACTAATAATAACCCATAAGTTGAAAATTCATTTAATGTGCCTTACCTTTTGAGAGTCATCAATTCGCCCAATCTACTCTTCAGGTCTCAGAACACTTAGACTTGCCAAAAGGTGGACAATGCTGAAGAATATTGTGCTGCAAAGTACTAGTCTGGAAAAACATCAAAGCAACGTGCCTACTGAGTGCACATCGCTTTTGCACTGTTGTAAGGAAAAAAAAAAAAAAAACATCATGAGCATAAACGTCACAAATTGAGGACCATCTGTAGTTAAAATCACACAGCATGCTGTCCTTTCCATTTGGCTCTATCAGTGTAGCAATGAGACACCAGAGTTTCCTCCCTGTTTTTCTATGGCTTGATAGTTCATTTTCTTTTTTAGCATGCAATACAAGTCTGTGTATCTGAATTTACCTGATTTTATTTATTCATTCACTATTGAAGGGCATCTTGGTTGCTTTAAGGGTTGAGAAAATACAAATAGACTTGGTAAAAATACCGGTATGCAGGTTTTTGTATGGACATGAATTTACCCACAAACTGGGTAACAAAGGAATTCAATTGCTATGACTATATTACCAAAATTCTTTCAAAATGGCTGTTCCAGTTTTCATTCCACCACCAATTAATGAGAGTTCCTCAAAACTTGGTGTTGTCAGTATTTGGGATTTTAGCCATACTAATAGGTTTGTAGTGACATCATAGTGGGTTTTTTTTTTTCTTTTTAAATTGCAAGATCCTCGTGATATTTGGCATTGAGCATCATTTCATGCTTAACTATCACTGATATGTCTTCTTTAAGGATCTATCTGTTCAGATTTTTTTTTCTGTTTAAAAAATTTTGCTTTTTATATGTTTTGAAGAACTGTTCTATCAGATGTCATTCACAACAATTTTCTCATAGATTGTGGCCTGCCATCTTATCCCTTTGAAAGTCTTTTGCAGAGAAGAAATTTTAAATGACATCTAAGTACAGATCATTGTCTTTTAATTCCATGAGTTTTATCTTTGGTATACTATCTCAAAAACAAACATAAAGGTTGTCAGCGAGATGGCTCAGTGGGTATAGGTGCTTGCCAGCAAAGCTGACTACCTAAGATCTGACTTCCACATGTGCACTGCAGAATATTCAAGACCCCTAATCCATCAACCAACCAACCAACCAACCAACCAACCAACCAACCAACCAACCAACCAAAACAAACAAACAAGCAAACAAACCAAATGGAACTGAAAGCCCACATTAAATGCAAGGTCAACTAGATTTTCTTCTTTTTTCTTTTCTGGGAGCTTTATAGTTTTATGTTTTTACTTAAGTTTTTATGGTCTACATTGAATTGATACTAGGTCTGGGCTTAAACATCTTTAGTTTTTCATGTGATCATCTGGTTATTTTGGAACAACTTGTTGAATATAAAACCTTTGTTGGATTGCCTTGCTATTTTCTCATGGCTCAGGCACTTCTATTAGTGTCGGTCTGTTTCCTGGCTATTTTCTCCACTCATATGTGTCGAGCTATCATTTTGCCAATAAAAATGCTATTATGATTACTCAGCATTGTAGCTGGTTTTGAAACTGAATAGTGCCAATCTTTGATGTTTTGCTCATCTCTTTAATGTTATGTAGGTATTTCTGGGATATTTTTCATACTCATATGATCTTCAGAATTAATTTGTTGGTATCTATAGAAGCTATTTTTGCATTATTATAAGGAAGTAATGAATTCAATAAAGGTATGAAAGGGAAGATATTTTTAATCATATGATTTTAGAGATCTGGGTCAGATGTCTTGCTGATTTGGGCCTCTAGAGAGAGCGTCATAGGAGTTGTGGGGGAGGGGAAGAACAGCATAGACTAATGGACATGATGGACAAACTCCTCCATCTAGTACCAGGAAGCTGAAAACTAGATGGATGCAACCATGTTCAATGGCATGGTTTTTGTTGTTGTTGTTGGTGGTGGTGGTTGTGGTGGTGGTGGTGGTGGTTTTATTTTTTAATTTTTATATTTTATTTATTTGTTTTGTCAGCTTGATACAGTAGAGTTATCTGGGAAGAGAAACCACATATGAGAAAATGTCTCCATCATGCTGCCCGTAGGCAAGTCTGTAGGCATTTTCTTGGTTAGTGGTTGATGCAGGAGGCCTAGCTCACTTGAAGCAGTGCCACCCCTGGGCATGTGGTCTATGAGGTATACAAAAGATGGCTGAACATGAGCCCGAGAGACAAGCCAGGAAGCAGCGTGCCCCTTCTGCATCAATTCCTGCCTCCAGGCTCCTGTCTTAGACTCATGCCCTGACTTCCCTTCATGCACTTGATTCTGATTCCCATGCACACTTTGATTCTGATGTGTAAGCCAAAGAAGACCCTGTATGTAGGATTTTCTTGTATAAACTCTAATTTTTTTTTCACTTTCTTGGATATTGCTACTTTCTTTAAAAAAAATACAAATTTTTGTTTTGGTTCATATTACCTTTTCAATTTCTTTTTAGGAAAAAAACCCAGAAAAGTGGACAGATATAAAATGGAAAAAGATTACATATCTCTTCACATACTGTTTCCTTTTTAGTACAATATACTGCTCACACATGTAAAAGGTAAAACATACACGTATTGCATAATCCAACTGGACCCCTTGGGTATGTATTGGGGATATATATATATATATATATATATATATATATATATATATATATTAATGAAAATCAATGCCCTTCGTGTATGTAAAATTCTCTGTATCCTTAAAGGAGAAATGAGAAAAGACTGTGGTAGTCAGGTTTCTTCAACAGCCAACTGTACTGTATATCTTCACTCACATGCTGAAGAGACAAATTTGGATTCTGGAGACAAATTTGGTTTTCTAAAGTTGGTCACAAGGTGACCTCCACATTAGTGATGTGAGTACGTGTCACGTGCAGTGGCCAAGCTTTGCGTCTACTGTGAAGAGTTCATGTAAATCACCGGCTCCCAGCGCCTGTGACGTTTTTAGAAGGACTCTGGATTGGCCATGCCACTGTTCTGGCTCTTTACTTTTGACTTTCTGATATTAATTCACACTTCTGGAGAACTGTGACTTTTGGTCTTGGAAATTTATTTCATGATGCAGCAATCGTCATTAAAAATTGAAAGACGATTTATATCTTAAATTTGAATTCGCTTTGGAACATAAGGAAAGTTTTATATGTTAACCCCCAAATTCCAGTCTCCATGGAAACATGAGAACAATTTTACCTGTGCTGTCAAATCTGTGTCCTCCACCTTTTAGGTTCCTTTCAGCACAGGCCTAGGTAGTCCTGAAAGTCTATGAAAATAAATCTTAAACATATTTGGCTATTTAGATTATGTTTTAAAAACCTTTGATACTCTTCTGCCTTTCTAGATGGTTTTTATAAAATGGTGAATGATAAAAAAATTTTTTAAAAAGGAAGAAAAAGTAAACACTTTTCTTTACCCTGAAAATAACTGTTGTACATATTTCTTCTGGCTGGATAAGGCTATTTCAATAAGGATATGTAGTTGAAAGTATTAGAGAAGCTCACGTTATTGACTTGAAGACAAATTTTAGTGAACTGATATACTCGCCATTATTCAAACTTTACTATATTGCTGTGAACCAAACAGGCAGGGAATACTTTATTAGTGATACTTACCCATAAATGCTTTTTTGTTATTTGTCTTATTTTTCACTACCTTGGATGACATTTCAGTGAACGTTTGAATACGACTTGTTCTGGAACTCAATAATTTCTTTTGAGCACATAATGTGTATGTTTATAGCCTACTTATATATGAATGTAGAATGTTTTCTCTGGTGGGACTTGGCCAGAAGTTTTCAATATATTTTCCGAAGAGTTTGTGTAAGGTTACTTTTGTGATAGCGTGTGAATATTCCAGTTGTTTCATAGCTGCCTACGTACCTGCTTTTGTCAGCTTTGTTACTGAGGTTGGCATTTCAAACCAGTTGATATTAGAAGATGCACCGCTCTGTGTAAACATTACACGCTTACGACAAATGCAGTTTAGAAGGGGGCTGGAAAGCCTCCCTTTTTTGCAGACATTGCAGCCTGTGGAAAGTTCTAATAAACTGATAACAGCATCAAAAGCAACTTCTGTAAACAATTTTTTTTTTCTTTTTCAAATTCTATGACTTCTCCCATGAAACTAAAAAGCCTCTGGAAAGCAAAGGACACTGTCATCAGAACAAAAACAACAGCCTACAGACTGGGAAAGGATCTTCACCAATGTTACATCTGACAGAGGGCTAATATCTGGGAATACATAAAGAACTCAAAAAGTTAAACACCAACAGATCAAGTAATTCAATTAAAAAATGGGGTACAGAGACAAACAGAATTCTCAATAGAGGAATATCGAATTGCAGAGGAACACTAGGACAGGAGCCTACCACAGAGAGCCTCTGAAAGACTCTGCCTAGCAGTGTATCAAAGCAGATATTAAGACTCACAATCAAATCTTTGGCAGAGTGCAGGGAATCAAAAAAAGGAGGGGTAGTTAATATGACCTGGAGAGGATAGGAGTTCCACAAAGACCAAATATATCTGGGCACAGGGGTCTTTTATGAGACTGTTTCTCCAAACAAGGACGAGGTATGGATGCAACCTAGAACCTCTGCTCAGATGTAGCCCTTGGTAGCTCAGTATCCAAATAGGTACCCTAATAAGGGGAACAGGGACTGTTTCTGACATGAACTCAATGGCAGGCTTTTTGACACACACACACCATCCCCTCAACCCCCCCAACCCTCATTGAGGGAGGAGCAGCCCAGCTAGGCCACAGAGGAGGACTTTGGAGCCAGTCCTGAAGACACCTGATAAACCAGTATCAGATGAAAGGGGAGGAGGTTCTCCCTTATCAGTGGACTTGGAAAGGGGCAGGGAGGAGATGAGGGTGGGAGGGTGGGATTGGGAGGGAAAGAGGGAGCAGGATACAACAAGGATGCAAAGTTAACAAACTGTAACTAATATTAAAAAAATAAAAATTAAAAAAAAGAAATGCTCACCATCCTTAGTCATCAGGAAAATGCAAACCAAAACGACCCTGAGATTTCTCCTTACACCTATCAGAATGGCTAAGATCAAAATCTCAAGCGACAACACTTGCTGGAGAGGATGTGGAGAAAGGGGAACCCTCCTCCATTGCTGATGGGAATGTAACCTTGTAAAAACAGTTTGGAAATCAATCTGGCACTTTCTTAGAATGTTAGGAATAGTGCAACCTCAAGATTGAGCTATACCACTCCTAGCCACATAGACATTTACACAGCCATGTTTGTAGCAGCTTTATTTGTAATAGCCCGAATTTAGAAACAACTCAGATGTCTCTCACCTGAGGAATGGATACAGAAATTGTCGTGTATTTACACAATGGAATACTGCTCAGCAATTAAAAACAAGAAAATCATGACATTTACAGGCAGATAGTGGGAACCAGAAAAGTTCATCCTGAATGTGGTATCCCAGAAGCAGAAAGACACACATGGTAAATACTCACTTACAAATGGATATTAGACATAATATAGGATAAACATGCTAAAATCTATACTTCAAAGAAGCTAAACAAGAAGGAGGACCCTAGGGAAGTTGCTCATTCCTCACTTAGAAAGCAAATGGGATAGGCATGGGAAAAGGGAGAGAACAGGGAACAGGACAGGAGCCTACCACAGAGAGTCTCTGAAAGGCTTTACCTAACAGGGTATCAAAGCAGATGCTGAGACTCATAGCCAAACTTTGGGCAGAGTGCAGGGAATCTTATGAAAGAAGTGGAAGATAGAAAGACCTAGAGGAGACAGGAGCTCCACAAGAAGACCAACAGAACCAAAAAATCTGGGCCTAAGTGTCTTTGCAAAGACCAATACTCCAACCAAGGACCATGCATAGGGATAACCTAGACCCGTTGCACAGATGTAGCCCATGGCAACTCAGTCTCCATGTGGGTTCCCTAGTAAGGGGGCTGTCTCTGACATGAACTCAGTGGCTGGCTCTTTGATCACCTGCCCCTGGGGGTAGTGCAGCTGTACCAGGCCACAGAGGAATACAATGCAGCCATTCCTGATGAGACCTGATAGGCTAGGGTCAGATGGAAGGGGAGGAGGACCTCCCCTATCAGTGGACTGAGGGAGGGGAATGGGAAAAGAAGAAAGAGGAAGGGTGGGATTTGGAAGGGGCTGAGGGAGGGGGCTACAGCATATATCCAAAATATGCTTAACTATACAACAAAGACATTTGCTCAACCATGTTTGTAGGAGCTCTATTTGTAATAGCCAGAAGCTGGAAACAAGGAAATGTCCCTTAATGGACGAATGGATAAAGAAATTGTGGTACATTTACATGATAGGATACTACTTAGCAATTAAAAGCAAGGAAGTTATGAAATTTGCAGGCAGATGGTAGGAACTAGAAAAGATCATCTTTTTCTTGTTGTTATTTTTTAATTTTTTAAAAATTTTTTACTTTATTACACTTTATTCATTTTGTATTCCCCCATAAGCCCCTCCCTCCTTCCCTCCCGATCCCACCCTCCCTTCCCCTTCCTCATGCATGCCCCTCTCCAAGTCCACTGATAGGGGAGGTCCTCTTCTCCTTCCTTCTGATCTTAGTCTATCAGATCACCTCAGGAGTGGCTGCATTGTCATCTTCTGTGGCCTGGTAAGGCTGCTCCCCCCTCAGGGGGAGGTGATCAAAGAGCAGGCCAATCAGATTATGTCAGAGGCAGTCCCTCTTCCCTTTACTATGTAACCCACTTGGACACTGAACTATCATGTGCTACATCTGTGCAGGGGTTCTAGGTTATCTCCATGAATAGTCCTTGGTTGGAGTATGAGTCTCTGGGAAGTTCCCTGTGTTCAAGTAGAAAAGATCATCTTGAATGAGGTAACAACCTAGAAGCAGAAAGACACACATGGTATATACTCACTCATAAGTAGATATTAGACATATAATACAGGATAAACATACTAAAATTTATAGTCCTAAAGAAGCTAAGCAAGAAGGGGGACCCCAGGGAAAAATGCTCAATTCTCATTCGGAAGGACAAATCCAATAGACATTGGAAGCAGGAGAAGACAGGGAATGGGACAGGAGCCTACCACAGTTGGCCCTTATCTAACCCTGTCTTGTTCTTCATCTTAGTGGAAAACTCTTGTTTCTTACCATTGAAAACACAATTAGCTACAATAGTTTTGTAGATTTTTTTTTATCAAGTTGAGGAAATCCCCCTCTATTTCTAACATAATATAAATTTTTATTATAATTTGGAATCTGTCAAATGTTTTTATCTCTGTATAATCACATGATTTTAAAATCTTTAACCAGTCATATAATGAGCCACATTAATTCATTTCTGAAGATGAACAGGAAGTCTCACCTGGCTAAGGTCAGTAATTCATTTTATGTGTGCTTAGCTTCATTCGCTAGTATTCTTTGTGTCTGGCTTGGTATTACATGAACTAGCAACATTCATGTGTAACTGGAAGAAGAGATTTTTGTGTCCTAATGTTTGAGAAAGCAGAGAGACCAAGATGGAGATAGTAGAAATCAATAATTTAAAGAATGAAAACACCAACGTGTCATACAGAAGAATATACTGTATTTAAGGCTATGAAATCTGGAAGTGACCATGTTCATTGTGTTGGACAATTTGAACACCTTCTGTGAACTTTAACAAGCACTCATCTCACCAAGTTATTATGAGCATATGGTGTAACAGAATGCTCTTTACATGAGATTAAACAGTTCCATTAAATCTTCATTACAGTGAAAGTAAGATGGCATCAAATATTCCTTCACAGAAAACAGCTCGGAAAATGCCGGTTGCGCTTGTGTATACAAAAGGGAATGGCTCAAATACACAGTTCACTTTGTCATTTTTGTTTAAACAAGAGGTGAATCCCAATTTCACTGTTTTGCTTGGCTTGCATAAAAACATTCTGCCTGGTGGTAGGGGTTTGTAGAACCTGAGATTAATCCTTAATGGGTGTTTACAAAGATCTGTTTTTATTTCTGTATCATGAGTTCATGCTCATGGGCTTACACTGTCTTTCTGGGATGAGCTCACTTTAATTCTCAGTCTCTAATGTGTTTCTAATTAATGAATGTGTAATGAAAGCATTGAGAAGCCTTCTCTTTCACCATGGAGAAGTGAGGCCTGACATTTTATTTTGGTTTTGTCTGTGCCTTTTCTGTTGTCATTTCAGGTTTATTGCCAAAAAGTGATGCAACTCCTTGTGGGTCCATTAGCAGAACTAATAATTTTGCATAATGGAATCATCACTCACACAGACTTTTTAAAAACTATAACTGATTTCCAAAATAACCTCCATCCAGAATATGAAGCTCAGCTTAATTTTTTGTTTTTAAAGAAGTTTCAAGTTGGTGACTGTGCTTGTGGCTAGACATAGGGGTCTTTTCTGAAACTGATACTCCAGCCAAGGACCACTCATGGAGATGGCCTGGAACCCCTGCACAGAGGTAGCCTATGGCAGTTCAGTATCCAAGTGGCCTCCATAGTAATGGGGACAGGGACTGTCTCTGACATGAACTGGTTGGCCTGCTCTTTGATCACCTCCCCTGAGGGGGAAGCAGCATTACCAGGCCACAGAAGAAGACAATGCACCCAGTCCTGATGAGACCTGATAGACTAGGGTCAGAAGGAAGGGGAGGTGGACCTCCCCTGTCAGTGGACTGGAAGAGGAACAAGGGTGGGGAAGAGGGAGGGTGGGATTGGGAAAGGAGGAAAGAGGGAGGTACGGGGGGATACAAAGTGAATAAACTATAATTAATAAAAATAAAAATAATCAAATAAAAAAAGAAGTTCAACCAAGGACTTAGTGAGGAGCATGTTTCTAGAGTATTGCCTCCCTTGTTCATCCCTGACTCTGTTGTAGGAGAAACTACTAACTAATATCTTCTAACCGGGATTTCATCTTTCCCAGTAGCTTCTAGTAACAGGCCAATATGAAGAATATAAACTCATGTCCACACCCACTAGAACTGGCAGTTTATCACACTTCTGCAGTGGATCTGAGATAACCAGTTTGTGCAATGAAACTGTTGCCTTCGTTTTTGAGTAGTTCCTCATTCCTCACTGCCTCGAACCCAGACATGCATGAGTAGCTCTTGGTACCTGACAATCTCTAGCCCTTTTGGTGCCTCTTTATAATGGAGTTCTCCCAGGACCAGCTCAGCCCATTAGCCAGAGAATGGCTGTTCTCAAATCCACACTCACTGCTGTAAATCTCTTTAACTGTTCAGACTAGAGTGCTGGGCCTCATCTCATGCCTCATTGCTTCAGCCCTTGAATGAGACTCTTCTGCCACACCAAGCTTCTCTCAGCTCTCCTATGGCACCTGACTCTTTTTGTTGCCTGGGTGTCTTTATAGAACAGTTTTCAATCCCTGCCCTCTGAACATACAAATCTCTATGTCTTCGGGGCTTCTGGTTTCACCTTGGTTTGGGTTAAGTTTTTTTTTTCAACAGTCTTGTACTTTCCCTGTTGTGGCATCATGATGTCATATTATAATTATCTGTTGCTACTCTGTTATATCCACTTCCCTCCCAGGTTTATAAGAAAGCCTGTTAGTTTTACTCACAATTGTACTTGTGCATCTACTAAAGGACTTATATTGTGCAACAACATTACTGAACTCTGTTGAAAGAACAAATGTTGACTTCCCACCCTCAGTCAGGTCTGACTCTGGTATACTTAATATACTCAAGACTTAATATCCAACTGCCCCAGAAGAACCCAGCTCTGTGGCCACTTTCACCTCTTCCTGGTTCTGTGTTAGCTAAGATCTGAATGGTCCTTTTGCTTGTCTGAAACACTGAAGTTTTCATGGCATGATGATGATGCTCCATAGCATTCATGGCCAGGATGAAGAAGGTATGTAGGAATGACAGCTTTGCCTCAGAGTATTTCTCCTGTAGGCCGATTCCTCCAAAACTCTCCCTACCCCCAATCCTTATAAAGGGGTGTGCAGTCACATCTTTGTTATACAGATCGACACCCCTCTACCACGAATCACTCCCCTGCTCCTTACCTGAGTTAGACACAGAATATTGCATCACACTCACAGAGGAGCCAGTGCTGGGCATCAGATCAAGGATGGGACAACCTCCTTCCCCCTACAACACTGTGCTTCCCAACAACTTTCTTTCTTTTTTTTTTCTCTCAGAGAAGAAGAGAGTCACAGGTTCACAAGCTCTTCTGCACACTCATCTGGTAACACATGCACAGATCCATTCTTGAGTGTGTTCTAGTGGGTAGAAGCCACCTTTTGGACATGTCTGGTAGAAAGAGAGAAGTAGCTGAAACTAAAATTACAAAAGTGCAATGAACCTCAGTCGGATTTTATGATTCATTTAGTAATCTGCTTTATAATTCTCGAGCTGGCTTCGAGCATGAGATGGCTAGTATGGAAACATCAGACTTGTGACCCACAGAGGCCAGGATCAACTTTCAGCTTAGTTTGGAATGTGTGTGTGTGTGTGTGTGTGTGTGTGTGCATGTATGTGTATGTGTGGTGTGCATTGGCTTGAAGAGTATTTCTTAAAATTTTCCGTTAGTTGTAAGTTTTCCAAAACCAAGTTGTACATTCACAGAAATGCATATTTATCGGAAAAGATAAGAATTCAGGGACTGGTTTCAGGTATGAAAATCATTCTCTTTACCTCAGTGAGACTGCCCTCTTTCAATGGGCCAGTACTTTCTGACTCACCCTTGACCGCTTCTCTTTGTTGCCACCAAGCCTGGCCCACGTGTGCATGCTGCATGTTAGTCCTCCTGAGTTAGCCCCATTTGAGTTACTAATCCCTTGTTCACTTGAGAATTCAGCCTTATAGAGTTCCAGCTTCTGGGGCCAGGCATGAGTGATATTGCCATGAAAAGTTTATCTAGCCTCTCTCCCTCCTACTAGATATATAGCACAGACTATGGCCTGAAAACATTTAACTTCGATGAAAAGAACACGTTGAGATAGTGCCCAAATAGAGACTTGCTTAAACTTGGCCCTCTATCTGGTGGTGCATAGGATAACATAAAAAGATTTTTAACTGTCTCTCCATCATTGTCCCCCACCTCAAACCTGGAGAGACAGGTGGAATTGAGGAGCAATTGGTAGTTTCTCATAAAATTGGGAATAGTTCTGTCTCAAGACCCAGCTTTATCATTATTATTTATGGGCATATATCCAAAAGACGCTCCACCATACCACAAGGACATTTGCCCAACTATGTTAATAGCGGCTTTATTCCTAATAGCTAGAATCTGGAAACAACCTAGATGTCCCTGAACCAAAGAATGGATAAAGGAACTGTGGTACATTTACACTATGGAATGCTACTCAGCTATTGAAAACAAAGAAACCATGAAATCTTCAGGCAAATGAGTGAAACTGGAAAAGATCACCCAGGCCCAGAAAGACACACATGGTATGTACTCACTTATAAGCAGATTTTAGCCATATAGTACAAGATAACCACACTGTAATTCACTGACCCAAAGAAGAGAAATAATAATGAGGACCCAAGGCAGGTTGCTTAAATCTTACTCAGAAGGGAAATAAAATAGATATCAGAAGTGGTTGAAAAAAGGGAACAAGGTAGAAGAGGAAGCATGGAGAGAAATGAGGGTAGAGGTCAGTCCTGGGGAGACTGAGGCAGGTAGACAGAGGGCCTGCAGAGAGAAAAGAGACCATGGGCTGGGGCATCTCTGTGACAAGCTGGAGACCTACAACAAGGTAGGCTTCTGGGAGGATATGGAGGTGACTTTAGCTGAAACTCTAGCAGCAGGGGTCATGGAGACTGAAAAGGACACCCTCTAACTAGACAGGACTCCTAGTAAGGGGCGGGGAACACCAACCCACCCACAAAAACGTTGACCCAAAATTCACCCTGCCTACAAGGTGTGCAGGTATAAAGACAGAACAGAGACTGAGGGAATGCCCAACCAATGCCTGGCCCAACCTGACACCCACCCCGTAGAAGAGAACCAACCCCTGAGACTATTAACAATACTCTGCTGTGCTTGCAGACAGGTGTCTAGCATAGCTGTTCTATGAGAGGCTCCACCCAGCAGCAGATCTGAACAGATGCTGACATCATAGCCAAACATTGCAGAGATCATACGGAGTCTTGTGGAAGAGTGGGGGTACAGATAGAAAGATCCAGAGGGGACAGGAGCTCCACAAGAAAACCAACGAAGCCAACTAATCAGGTACCAGAGGGGCTTGCGGAGGCTGAAGAACCATGAACCATGAATCATCCAAGAACCATCCATGCACTGGATGTAGGCTCCTACACAGATGTAGCCCATGGGCAGCTCCTGCTTCATGTGGGATCCACAGTAAGGGTGGGGCTGTCTCTGATGTGGACTCTGTTACCTGCTTTTTGATCCCCTCCCCTTGGTGGGGCTGCCTTGGCAAACCACTGTGGAAGAGGATGCTCTGAATCTTGATGCAACTTGATGTGCTGGGGTGGTTTGGTAGGGGGGCTCTCCATTTTTGAGGAGTGGGGGGGGAGGATACAGGGAAGAGAAACTCTCCCTACCCCCAATCCTTTTAAGGGGGTGTGCAGTCATATCTTTATTATAGAGGTTGACACCTCTCTATCACGCATCACTCCCCTGCTCCTTACCTGCCTTCACTGCCCAAGGGCTAGGATTGCAGGTGTGAATTGCCATGCCTAGGTTAGGCAGTGCTGGGCATCAGATCTAGGGTTTCCTGCATGCTGGGCAATCACTATACAAACGGAGCTACACATTCAGCCCACAACCCTAATTTTAAAGGAATTATATAGGTATATATACATATATATGAAGATACAAATATATATATATATATATATGTGCATTTAAAATTTGTGAGAAAGAAAATGCATTAATATATAAAACAATACTCTTCTTGCAAGTGAAACTGTTTATAATTTTTAGGTTTATAAGATGCATTATTCAATTTTTCTTTGAATATATTATATCTATAGTTAGAAAATAAGTAACTTTTTAAAAAGGGAAACAATATAATTCCTACAAAATAAGTGTATATGCCATTCCTATAAATAACGCTTGAGAGGATTTTTTAGTCTGTGGTGTTTGGAGTTCCTAGTAAGTATTGGTTATCCACATGGAAGGGAACATGGTTTCCACAGTGAGAGCCATGAGGACAGCTGGAGGGGCAACTGAACAAGGAAAGGCTCATCACTCCTGCTGCTGTGGTGCCTGCTCCATATTGCTCCTGTCCCCATACACCTGGGTCTGTATAGAATAAACAACAAAGCAAGTAAGAAAGCTAATGCCAACAGCAACTTGAGGACATTAGAAGTGGGTTCAAAATCACTAAAGTAAAGAATTCGAAAAAGCAGAAATCAAGACATTAATATGTAAAGTACAGGATAAATGAAATAATTAAAAAAATAAGGGATTGTTAAAAGTTTGAGACTGAGAGTTACAAATGAAAAACATATATAACAAAAACAACAACAACGGACAATGCAGCCACTTTTGATGAGAACTGATAGACTAAGATCAGAAAGGAGAGGAGAACCTCCCCTATCAGTGGACTTGGGGAGTGGCATGCATGCAGAAAGGGGAGGGAGGGTGGGACTGGGAGGGAAGGAGGGAGGGGCTTATGGGGGGATACAAAATGAATAAAGTGTAATTAATAAAATAAAAAAATGCAAAAAAAATATGAAACAACAACAATAAACCAAAACAACCAAACAAACAAGCCAAAAAAAAAAACCAAGACAAAACAAAACAAAAACAGATTGGGAAAGAATCTTCAAAGTCCTGGGAATACAAAGTGTTTAGAAAAGGGAGGAAAATAACATGAGGGAAAAAACTAGTTTCAGAAGTGCAACAAACACAACTATGGAAAAAGTAAAGTTAATTATAATGATGAAATCTAAGAAATTAGTAAAAGGACCCATAAAGCCTCAACTTTTAGAGGTATAACGCAAACTATTTTGCTAGCAAAAATACAAAAAATAAAAACAAAAGTTTAAAAGATACATGGTAAAATGAAAAATAAAATTAAAAAAAAAACCCATAAAATTAAGAAGCTATGTAAGACAACATTTGTCTCATTCTGCTGCTGTTTGTGCTGCTATTATGAGTGCCACGGAGGGAGTTCATGAAGACTGAAGTTTATTTCCCCAGAACCGAGAATTCCCAGACAAAGTTGCAGGCATCTGGAAACTCCTCAAAGTGTTCTCATAGGGGAAGTGGATGGGAGACAGCTAAGAGGAGCGAGTTCCATCCTCCCAGAGGAGCTGAAAAGAGCCTGCTCTGTTTAAGCTCGGCCCATTCACAAGCAAAGCACCTCTCCAGCGCTGTTGCACCGAGAGTGCAAACTCCAGCACATGAGCTTGGGTCACATTCAGAGCATGGCAACAACTGAGACTAAAACCATATAAAATTAGAGAGGTTTAACAAGCGAGCTTTCTGGGGCACTCACTGTGGTAGCAGGTGTTTATGGGACTCCCTGTAACCCTTCTGTTACTGCTGGTCACTGTCTGGACCTGGAGTTGCCAGGTTATGGGCTTCTTGTTCAAAGAAACTAAAAAGTACACACAGACCGCAAAGCAGCAAGGGATTTTATTCAGACGCAAAGCAAACTACCAGATACGTTGCAAGGGAGAAGCCTGCTACTTGAGCTAGAGAGTTCTAGAGCCCCTGGTAACTACCGGGGACTTTCTTCTGTGAGTCCAGGAGGAGTTGGTTTGGTTGTTACAGATAGGGGGCACTGTGGGGAGATGTAGGTGGTCTTTGGTTTAGATTGGTAGGTGTGGTTTATGTAAGCCTTTGATCACAGCAGCTGTTAAAGTCCCATCATGTGTCTGATTTTAGGCTTGTGCGCATCTGATCACACATAGGGATAAGACAGGAGAATAGAGTTTTCCCCCATGAAAAGTTCAGTCGGAGGACACAACTTGGCTTACTCTGAGTGCACCCAAAAACCAATCCAGTCTACCTCGGCCTATTTTCTTTAGTTCCAGGGTATCTTTGGTCACAAGGGGGGGAATTACTAAGGGTTGCTAGGTTGCCTTTTTTTTTTTTTTTTTGAGAAAGGCATACCTGAAGTTCCATGAAGGCAGGGTAAGTGTGTTGATAGAAAAGAGAAGTGGAGGGCCCGGGTTGCTGGGTTAGCAGCATGCTTGCCTGCTCATTTTTATGGTTTTCTGAGGTCATTGCCACTGCCTCCATTTTCCTCTGAAGCAAAGTCAGACATTCTGTCAGTGGCTAGAAGCTAGAAGGTTGTGCCTAGGAGATGACACAGTCACCTCTCTTCAGATTCTGGAATTTTGACCATGCACACTAAAGTTTAGCATAGATGGAAATCCTAAGGGGGAAAAATCTGCAGAGAGCTTAAGATAAATGCAATTCTAATGAGGAAGTACAAGAAGGCAGAAGACAAAGACCAGGTTGATGACAGTGGCAGAAGTGATGGGGCTGCTAGTTCTCTGGATCTAGGCATAGATGCTGAGTGCAGACGGCATAGGGCTCTGCCTTTCCTAAAGGAGCATGCTCCAGTTTTCACAGTCTCCAAAGGGTTCCCACTGTCTCTCGAGGCTCCTGGCCCATTGCTGCTCTGACAGCGAAGTTAGCTGCTCAAACACTGTGAGGAAGGCGAACAGTCTTTACTTTCTGGAGAGGTAGGGAGGTTTGGGAACAGGAAAAAAAGATATATATATATATAAAAAAAAAACAATCTCCCATCTTTCTTTGCCAGCTAATTCTTTCTTCCAGGGAACTGAGGAATTTAAGTCTTATGCCTGTGTGCTTTCCTTTACAAAATATTTTTGAAAATAGATTGAAACTTTATTGGAAAGAGCTTGCAAATGATCATCATGCAGCATGACTAGCCAGACCCAAAGTCTATGTATACAGCTCAACCAACTTCTGTCCAGTTCAAATAGCCATCCTGAAGCTGATCAGCTTCCCTTTGGATTTCACACTTTCACCATCAGTTACATTCTGGGTCTTATGAATAAGCACTTTTTCTTTAAAAACTGTCTTTTGATTACTTTTTTTTTTATTTTCCAAAATACCCTTATTGGAGAGACGCTATAAACAAACCACTACCTGACTGCAGCTACTTTATAGCTCACTATTATTTTTTAGCTCTCCTGTTTACTATACACCACGTAGTTACTTGGGAACAAATAAATGTGACATGATGAACATAATCATGAGGAAATGTTTGATGGAAATATCAAATCTTATGTGTGTGTTTCCCCATAAAATTAGAAAAGTCAAATTTAAGCAGTACTTGAGGCCCGAAACCTCATGCATTGTAGATATAAATAACATCACGTGAAAATTCTATTTGGGACATCGTTAATGCTTAAAATAGGGAAAATTTTATTGCAAAGTCTAGGTGGACACAAAGAAATCACAAGGTCAGCCTTTGCAGGCACTCCTTGCTATTATCCACAAGCTTAGCAAAATCTAACAGGCAGCATAGGTTGATTTTATTTTTGTTTCAGCCTTTATGCTGCTCTTCTTGTACTAAAATGTATATAGGACGTTACTGTTCTGACTGCCTTAGAGGTCAAGGTGGCTCTGCAAAATACCACAGCAATCCAGTTTGTCGTAAAATATCAAACTAATAGAAGATGCTGGAGTGGAAGAGAAAAGTGCTGAGCCTGCAGTTAACTCTGAAGCTATCTTTTTTTTTTAAATTAAGTGATATTGTACTTCTTGGGAAGGATGTTGAAATAAAGATTTTCTGGACCTGACTGTAAAAACGAATTTTAAAGAAGAGTGAGCTGTACCAAGCAAGCCCTGTCTTTGATGAGATGAGGAGATGCTGCAAACTGTAAGCTGGAAAATAAAAGCTGCCAGGAACATTGAACAGGGGCGCCAGAAGGAGATCTGTGCTGTGTTAACAGAATGCCTAGATAGAAACAGTGTCTCCATATCTCCATTTCTCTGGCAGAGAGAGCAAGCAGAGTTTTATTCAGACCTGGTAGCCTGGATAGCCTGAAGGCTCAGGTTTCAGGTATTCTACAAACCACGGAGGTTCTCAAGTCTATTGAACCTAAAGGTATAATCCCAGCAAGGATCTGACCACCATGTCTAATCATCATGTCTCCTTGGATGCCTGTTGGCTGTATCTGTTTCTGAGTGTTTCTGTGGTTTTGATGACTTTGCCATGTTTGGAGAGTACTGGTTAGATATGCTGTAGAATGTGTCCATGGGGACTTGTGTGATACTTTTTGCCATAGGTGGGGTGGAGTTTGAGGAAGAATGCCAGCGCCAAATATCGATTCTGATTACACAAGTCAGGGATTCATCAACAAAGATGAGTCAATTGGGCTCATCTGTGTTAAAAATAGCCTTGCGTACCTGACTGGGGTAGGGGTTTTCCAGTGTTTTATCTTTCATGCTCCAGTCCCTGCCTATTTTATGGAGTGAAGAATCATCTGACTCTTTTCAAAGGGCAGAGGGTCTAATCTATACATATTACTTGTAATTCTTCTGCATGATAGGTTTGGCCATTTTATTTATTTAAGCCATTATTTAGTGCCCTCATGAGTATATGAATATTCTATACTTTGAATTATACATGGTTTTATTTGGTTGCTCAGATGCTGTCTTCCTTTGGGAGTTCCTTTGCATGGTTCTTGCCTGTGCTGTTTTGGCACACCAGTTGCTGAAGGGTTCTATTTGCTATCTTTAGTACTTGCTTCCTTCTCTCACTAGTAGGTGCTTCTCTTGCCCTGGACACAAGGCCAGCCATTTCTTCCGAATGAAAATAGATCTTGGAAAACTCACAGGTGACAAAATAAACAAATGTCCCTGTGCTAACCTATACACATAATATATATTATTCAGTGCCTAGCTTAGTAACTTTTCTATTGCTGTGAAATGACACCATGATCAAGACAACTTATAGATGAGTTTATTGCGGCTTACAGTTTCAGAGAGTTAGAGATCATGACCGTCATGGTGGAAAGCATGGCGGCAGGTAGGCAGGCATGGGGCTGGGCAGTAGCTGAGGGCTTATATCTGATCCACAACCACAAGGCAGAAAGAAAGAGAGAGATAACTGGAAATGGCAGGGGCTTTTGCAATTTCCAAGCCTCCCCTCCCCCAACCACCCACGACATACCTTCTACATAGAGGCCACACCTCCTATTCATTCCAAAATAATTCCACCAACTGGGGACCACGTATTCAAATATATGAGCTTATGGGAGCCATTTTCATTCAAACTACCACACTAGCTTTTCTGGTCTCCTAAAATTGAATCTCCCAAGTCATCTATTGGAAACCTCAGAGCCCTTGGCAACCACTGATCTGTTTACCATATCTACAGTTAAATGTGATCTGAACGGAATAATCAACTATGTAAGCTTTTCATAATTCTCTCGCTAACAATGTATCAATTAAGATAATTTGAATGGTTTTTGTTAGTTGACATTCATGAGAATAAAGCCTCTGTGTCTGCTGCTCTTGTGTCATTCCCTTCCTTTCTCTCTCCTTCATCCTCAGTGCAGCGCATCCCCAATATGATCAATGCACCTGACCAGCTGTCCCCCAACATGTGGAGGTGCCCTCTGTGAGTAGACACAAGGTACTGGTGGATGGGATACAGGATGTCACCATGATGATATTACAAAACTGACCCCCCAACAAAAATGTACCCTTACCACCAGCTTCTGTAAATATCCTGTGTCTCTAAGGGCAGAGAGTAACATGATGAAACAGAGAAGGGGTGCAGATGGTAACATCTCTCATAATTAATCTACTGAGTGAGCTTGGACACACACACAGAAAGGGGGGAGGGGGGAGGGAGGCAGACAAAGATCAGTAGTAAACCTGTATGGTGATGCCGGGATATGGGGATTACTGTTCTCAGCTTCTAGCTAAGAGAATGTAAGATTTAGAGGAGTCACTGATGAGACATTGCTGGAGCGGTAGAGTGTCAACTTGAACTCAGGACAGCCTGACTGTGAGCCTCTGTTCCTGTCCAGCCTTTCATTCTTTTGCATTGGGGTTTCCACTTCTTGGGTTGATCCATTTTTATGCCCACTCAGCGGCCCTTTCTTCAGAAGTCTGGAGGATTGTTGGGGGAGTCAGATACTTTGTTAGAGTAATTTTATATTTTTGAGATTTAAAAATTAGAAATGAATGGGTTATTGGTTGCTTATTAGCTGTTCTCTTTACCAAACACCTCAATTAACACAAGCAGAAGAGTTACTAATGACAGGTTTACATTTTAAATGCTAACCAATATTTCTCACTGAACCACCAACCAAAGAGCATCCTTAGGCTGGACCTGGGCCCCTACACACAGGTAGCAAATGTGCAGATTGTTCTTCATGTGGGCCCCCTAACAACTGGAGCGGGGGCTGTCTCTGACTCTGTTCTCTGCCTTTGGATTTGCCTTTCCCTTAGCTGAGCTGCCTTATCTGGCCTCAGTGGGAGAGAAGGCCACTTAGTCCTGCTGCTGCCTTGATGTGCCAAGGTGAGTTAGTATCCATAGGGGGCCTCCCCTTCTCTGAGGAGAAAAGGAGAAGAGGTGGGGGAGGGAGGAGAGGAAGAACGGGCTTCGATCAGGCTATAGAGTGCTTAAATAAATGAATTAATAAAAATAAATTAATATCTATAAGCACACATAAGGGTGTGCACACAAGTGCATGCATTCACCAAGCATATACACAAAAAAGACTTTCAGAACATGCAAAAGGACTTTCAGAAATAGTTGGCATCATTGCAGACACAAGAAGACGTATCCTGCTAACAAGAGGAGCCAAAAACGTTTGGTTGACTGAATTCAAAATGAATCTCAAAGTCCAAATGATGGGCACCAGAAAAAGAATAAGAAAAATGTAAGCATGTGTAGGCATATGTGTGTGTTCATGTATGGCTACGTGCATGTGAGCTCAGGTGCTTCCGGAGGTAAGGGGCTGTGAGAGATCTTCTGGAACTGGAGTTCCAGGTGGCTGTGAGACATCCAGTGCAGGTGCTGGGACCTGGACTCAGGTCTTCTGCAAGAACAGGACATACTCTCACCAGCTAAGTTATCTCTCCAGCCCTACAATATCTACTTCTTAATAGCAAGGCTCCACATCGCTGTGCTTTGTCAATGAAAATCCTATCAGCATTGCGGCCATTATTGTACCTTTTAGTTGAGAACCTGACCATCTTGAAGTCATTCATAAATCACTGTGAGAAGCAGAAGGATGCTTAATAAGTGATTTTCGTGTCACCTGAGGTTAAAATAATGACTGTCTTGATATTTTTAAATATTTCTGTGCTTATTAATAGAAAACAAAGCATTGTTTCAAATAAGAAGTGAGACCTTCATATTTTAGGCCTTTAACTGCCTGTCCTTGCCTCCTGATATGATTACAGGAATAATTTTATCCTTTTATAAAAGTTGAAATTTCAGTAGACAAATCATTTGGACTTTGGGGACAAATCCATTTTGACCTCAGTCAACAAACGGTTTTGGTTCCTCTTGTTAGCATGACACCTCTTCTTGTGTCTGCAATCATGCTAATTATTTCTGAAAGTCCTTTTCCGTGTTCTCTGTGTGTATGTGCTTGGTGAATGTGTTTATATGTGGGCTTGTGTGTTCATGTGCTTACACATTTATATGTGCATATGGATATGCATGTGTGTGGGGACCAAGGGCTATCAGGTGTTTCTTCTGTTTCCTTTCTGACTTATCATTTTAAATATTTATTCATTCATTCATACATTTATTTATTTGTGGAGGGGGAGGGACACATGTGAAGATTAGAAGATAACTTTCTGGAGTTGTTTTTCCCCTGCCCCTTTGTGGTACCCAGAGATGGAACTCAGGTCGTCATACCATACCCACAGATAAGTGCCTCTGTGCATTTAGTCCTCTTGCTAGCCGGCCACCTTAGTGTTTCAGACAGGCTTCTTCACTGAACTTCACTAAGCCCAACAATTTAGACCGTATAGCAAGCACTGAGATTTGCCTGTCTCCATGATATCCCTTATCCCCATGGCTGGGGTTACAAAGCCGCCACACCTGATGTTTACCTGGCTGTTGGCTGTGGGGGGCAGGAATCTGAAGTCAGGTAATCATGTTTATGTGGTAGGAAACTTACCAGCTCTATGTTTTTGGTTTTCAAATGGGAACACACGGACGTAAAGTAACCATGTGCAGCACAGAAAGAGAATATTATCTGTATCCAGAGGCCCTAGGTCAGTACTGTATTTTTTTTTTTTTTTCTTTTCTGGTTAAACCTGAGAAGATTGCCTACTGCAGTGAGGCTTTTAGCGTTTCATTCTTTTACATAACTCTGATACATGCCCATAAACCTAGATGAAATAAGTGTCCTCATTTCCATGTCTACACTTGGACCCCTACTGAACTTCACAGATTTGTTTTCAAACAGTAAGTCACTGAAGAGCCAGCATTTTCTAACAAGCTTCCTTTCTTTGTAAATTTTGTAATGTGTTTTGTCTTACAGGAGTGAGTCTCCTCACACATTTTCATCTGAGCTTCCTGTTTCCTCATCCAGCCTAGTCCAGACATGGAAAACCTTCTGTTGATTCTGTCCCACCATGTCCTAGGTTAAGTCTTTCAGTCCAACAATTAACGTATGACCCATTCTGGGGCTATATGTTTGGTAACTTCTGGAAATGCATGTCCAGAATGCGAACTGCACTGCAGACGATTTTTAACTCCTATCTCCTTATGTTTATTGTGGATTCTATCTAAGGTTTTAGCTCTCTGGCTGTTCTTCTTAGGATTGCTTCCTGGCTCTGGCTCCCAACTTGACCAGGAACCTGATGCTTTCTAACTCTTCACATCTACTGCCAATGAGAGCTTATCACCACCGGCTGGAATCTGCAAAGATGACCCTCTTTACTTTGGGAATTCACAATGGGCTTGGAGCAAGGCAGAATGAAGACACATGCCATTGATTTGTTTCCTGGTCTTGTGTGTGGCTCATTGGTTTCAGATATATGATACAGAAACATGAAGTAACTGTCCCAGATGGCTTGAATTAATTCAGCTGAACAGACCATCACCCAGATATCACCCTGCCTTAAAATGAGTACGTAGCGAGGCTCATCATGCTTCCCTTCTGCACAGTGACTTTGTTCTAATCAGCAGATATAAGGTCACCCGTACCTTTCTTGTTAGAATGTTCCAGAACCAGGAGGCAAGATGTCTCTGGGTGTAACTCCCCAGGAAACAGATCCTAAAATTACTTTTCTTGAGAGGATGAACGAAAACCAGGGCTTTCTCCTTCAGCTATTTCTGGGGTTTTAAGTGTCTGATTGGGAGGCTGGGAGCCACCCATGTGCCTCGGCATTGCTTCCAAATGAGAGTGAAAAGAACATAATTTCTGTGGGAAAATTTTCTCTGTCAATTATATCTTACCTCCCGCGGACTTTAGCCAGTCACACTCCACTGACAATATGTAAAAGAAGCATCTTAAGTGCCACTGAATTGTCTCTAGAGTCACTTATAATATTCCTTAAGCCTATAAAAACATCCCCCAAATTATTTTATCTTTTCTTTTAATTGGAGAATTCTTTGACCTTTCTCTAACAGCTGCTCCCTAGAAGATTTCTTTCAGTTGAAGCCATGCTTTATCCCAGCCCTTCCAAACAAGTTAATTTTTGTACTTGCAAACACGCTTATATTTATTTGAAAGTGTAGAAGATAATAAGAAAGTTTCTGTTGTTGTTGCTGGAGCCATAAAATTATATGCTGGATTGGCTTCTCTTTGAATTAGATGAAAGAGACTACCACTGAGGCTGCTGATGTTTTCTGCATGACTGTGTCGTTGCTGGGCACTTTGGGCATTTCATATATCCCCCTGCAGATTCCTCAGGCTCACCTTTCTGTATCTCCACATTGGTGGAACTTAGCAGCTAGGAACAGCACAGCGATCTTTGCTTATAGCTGGTTTCTCTTGACTTGTATCAAATATTTGGAATATTACTTTTGCTTAACGGCCAGACTTTAATACCAACGTGTGGAATAAACAGTCACAGGCAAACATAAGATGTTTGAAAGCCCCACGATGTTTGGAAAGCACTGTATTTCCTGGGCAATGGTGAGTCAAAGCTCATACTTTGGAAGGAATGGGAGGAGGATGTGCAGCCCTGTGGCTTATAAACATGCAGCTTTGTTTTGCTGCTCGTTTTAAATGATAGTTGTAAGGGAGAGACGATTTGCCTTGGGCCCTCAGTGTCCCTGCATGTTCTTGCTGGGTGTGCCAGGCAAGAACACAAGGCCCCAAGTGCTCTTTCTCAGGCAACTCCTCAGAGTTGCGTTTCAGCAAAGCAACCTTGAGAGATATGGTAAAGTTTCTCCCAGGCCAAGGGAGGCTTGCTTCCACTTCTTATCAAGGCAGTGTGAATCCCCAGGTGCCATGCTCCTTCCCTGTAAATGCCAGCATCCATCATGAGCCCCTGGGTGTTACTCCCATGAAACCCAAGGAGCACCACTGCAGCTGACACCCCTGTAGGAATCTTCTATCTCTATCTCGGAGTTTGATCCTCTGTCCATATCTATGAAATCTTAATATGCTTTCTTTTAGTTTGAAAAAAAAGAAAAGAGAAGAAGAAGAAGAAGAAGAAGAAGAAGAAGAAGAAGAAGAAGAAG
>NW_026586662.1:2297570-2310658 GCF_907164565.1 Psammomys obesus
AGAAGAAGAAGAAGAAGAAGAAGAAGAAGAAGAAGAAGAAGAAGAAGAAGAAGACAAAACATCTTTCAGCCCTTATAGTGTTCCTGACAGCTTATACCTACAAAATCGGCCCTGTAGTATTTGTTATTATTTCAAAGCATTAGCGACCGTGACCAGTGTAGTCTTGGGCTTGTGGTCCTGACTCAGTGCATGAGTGAGTGTTAGTGAGCAGTTTTCTTTTGGGATTCTGTGTCCTCATTTAGAGAACGAGGAATTATCACTGTGACCAGCCATCCTCAGAAATCCCTATCATCCCCTGATGGCAGCTTTTGGTTATGACCAAGCCATGATGGAATTATGCTAATTAGCTGGGTTTCCCCATCCTTAGTGATCCCAGTGGCCACCACCCCTGCTCAGATCATTTTCTCACTTCTCTCACTATTTGTATCTCCACAGCTTTCTTCCCTTTTTCTGCCTCAAATGTGGGAAACAGAAATGCATATAAATCTCTTTGTTTTTGTTTGTTTGTTTTGACGTCCTGGCTGCTTTCCAAGACAAAGCTGAAGAACACAGCTAATAAAAAGCAGGAAGAATTGGTGTTTTCCAGGGCATCCAACTACACACTACGTGTTATCTGGCTCTGAGGTTCTTCTCAGGACCCAGGACTTTTGTAAACCAGGACAGACCCGGGAAGACTGTAAATGTAAGAGCTAGGCTTTCTGAGATAAGCTTGACACCACAAAGCCCTCACTAAAATTTTTAAAGCTCAACACTTAAGAATTGGCCTTTTTTTTTTTTTTTAAACTGGGTTTTCCTGTGACAACCACATCCCAGGTCAGTAAATGGCACTGAATAAATGAGGGAAGAGAGAAGATAAGAAGATGTGAGGATATAACATAAAATATATTGTATTCTTCTGTAGCTCTGCTCGATAGCTTGAGGAGGAAAATGATTTTGTGATTGTCCCATTCTAGTCTATATCTAAGCAGTGACAGAGAAGATATGAAATGTGCTTAAAGCACAGGCTTAATGCAAAAAAAAAACATGACAAGAGAAGGAAATAGGATGTAGGCATGTCTGTATAGGAAAAACCTATTCTCAGGAAGTAAACAAAATATGAATAATGGTAGTTATATCTTGGTGTTAATCTTTATTTTAATATTTACATTATTTTATATTTACATATAATATGTATATGTTTTAAACTGCCTATAATAACCATCTAACTTTTTTAATTGGAAAATTTGATAAATTAAGCTGTAAATTATGAAGAAAGAAAGGTCCATGTTAAGGCATTCTAAGAAATGTTAGGACTCCATCCTAGAGACAGTGGGAAACCTGTTGCTGATTTTTAAGCAGGAAAATGATTGTACCTGGCCAGGTTTTTGGAAAGAATTCTGATGGTGCCCAGAGAACTGTCACCCCAGCTGCTTCCTAACAAAGATGGCTTGTTTTCAGACCAATAGACACTTGAAACGCCAGACCTCTGATAAGCGTCATACAGTTCATTTGAGCCACAGGGCCCAGCTCAGCGCTGCCACATATTTTGATGGAGGAGAACACTTGGTTCTCCTACTCTGGTAGGCTGCCCTTTATCAAATCATTTAAAGGTCAGCTCGAAAGTTTGGTGAATTCATCAGTGTCCATTGCCTTTACATTTCTGGTCATGTGAGGGTTTCTGGACTCAGGGTTATTGTTTCTGAAGTCTCTGTTTTTACGAGTTTGATTTAAGGGTTAGTGCAGTAATTTGTTATAAATTGCTACTATAGCACAATGAGGAATTGTGCAGAGAAGCAGATGGCATTTCCATTCATTCATTCATTTATTTTTATTCATTCACTTATTTTTGTTAGCTATACTTATTGGGACTAGAGACTAAATGACCCTATAATTATGTATCACAGGGGAAATTTGTGTGGTAGAAATATATAAACACATTGGGTGTGTTCATAGACGCAGTAGTTACTGTGACTGGACCCCAGCGTCTGAATGAATCATGAATCCTTCTGAACATATGCTGAGGTGTTTGTAGGATGCCTGGCCATGAAACTGTGAGCCATCAAGTTTCCATGATGAAGCCACTGGTGTCTCTACTTGTGGAATTTAAAGCACAGCACCTGTGTTGCCATTGCACTTTTCCATCCTGGGCTTCCAACAAGCCTTGTCCAATCAGAATCTCCACGGTGTGGCTTGCTTGCCATGTTATTGTCATCTCACTAAAACATGAAATGATTTGAGTTTCACAGCTGTTATTGTTTTCTATGGAGCATCTGCCCAGTCTTCCAGGGATAATGCCAGGTGCACGCGGAGCCCGTCCGCAGAAATTATAGTCGAAAGTAGAGCCAGAATCGGGCAGATCTGATCATTGTAGTCAGTTGGTGTAAATAATTCAGAAGGAGGCTGGTGCAAAGCAGTTGGATTGGCCAGAGGGATGCGGCAGTTTGCCTCAGTTCCCTCATTTTATCTGCATAATTTCAGACTTAGCCTTGCTGATTGACTTACTAAACAAATCCACAAGAGACTGGAGTATGAACCCAAATGCCAGCTCACAATGAGAGCCGCAGTTCTCGACAGTAGATTGGCTCTCTTTCGGCAGGAATATCTACATAGGAGACTAAGTACAATAATGAGAAGATTTCCACAGAATATCCCGAGCAAAAATAGGCAGTTACTCTTTCAACAGTGGCTCAATGATGGGAATAAAACCGCCTAGTGATTGCCCCAGGGATCTGAACCTCAAAGCATGACCACTGAGCCTCTTAATCACTATGTCACAGTGTCGGGAGCACATGCTCCCTCACCAGTGATGCACTTGTTTCTAGAACTCTATTTTATATGCCCTCGCTGAATTAAGTATTTCCTAAATCTGCCTTTCATACTATCAGATGTTTTTAACATCCTGAAACACATCTTCAGGTAATAATCTCAACCAATAGGGGTTGGTCCCTTATTCTTGGATTTTCAGTTATTAATTAGACTTTATGCAAGTTCTGGACACCTTTTCTCTGGGCATGGACATTAAGGGTCATTGGCATGAAGCCGTCGCAGCTCAGTTGTTACAGACTCTCAGTCCATAGAGAGAAAAGTCACTGTGGGCTAAGAAACAAAAGGGGTGGTAACGTTACATGGTCTCCTGGAGGGGACCAAGACCAAATCAAATTCCTCATATGACAAAGTCCTCCAGGAAAACCCAAACACTTGAAAATGCACCTTGAGACCTAAGTGGAGATCTTAAAAGCTAGGATAAGTGTGGGCTATCTTTTGACTTTGATTTAGAGTAATGACACAATCAGTACAGGACTTGAGAAGAATTAATCTTTTTGTAGAAGGGCAATATGGACCGTAGCAGAGGGAACAGGTAGCAGAGACTGTATCTGTAATCCAGACAGGAATGAATCCAAGTTGGGCTCAGACAAGTATCACAAACTCCATTAATTTCACATTACTGATGAAATCTAATCTACATTTGTCTGTCAACCATCTATCTGTCTGTCTAACTATTCTCTATTTATCTACCTATCATCTATCATACTCTCCCACATAGTTAATAGCTTAAAATACAGGTATATTTTCTTATAACTCTAGAAGCCAAAATCATGTGTGGCTAAAGTTGTCTTCTTTCTGGAAGCTTCAAAGAAAAAAATATTTTTTCTCATTTTTTTCTAGTCTTTTTTTCTTCCAGTTCTTGCCTTCCTTGGCTCATTGCTTTGTTGTGTGTCCTCATGGGATGCTTCTGTACAGTGGGAATGTCCTCAGCTCCCCTTTGCCTTTTCTAAGAAGACATCCTGGTTTAGCAAGTGTTACCATGACATGGGGGAATAGGACCTTTCTGGTTTTTAATCTTACATAGAGCTAATGTAGTGTTTTCTTACAGAGTGTGGGACAGAAAACATGTTACAGACTTAAACTGAAATTTAACAGAAGGCAGAGTATTCAGATGGTGTAACTGGTTAAATGTGCCAACAGAATAGAAGTCCTGGCAATGGTGGGATACTGAACTTGCTTAAAGCGATGCAATCAGGTGATGACTGCAGATGAATAATAATCAGCTCAAGAAAGAATTTGAAATGTTTGTCTGCCCAAGTATGAATGATGAGTTAGGGAAAGAGGCTTAAAGACACTCAGATTTTTTGGCAGGATAAAAGTCAACAGAGAAAAGGAGTAAAGGGTAAATAGTGTTGGGGAAGCAATACAGCCCTGGGTTGAAGAAAACTAAATGGGGTTAAACACATCAGAGCCTGCAATGGTGTATCAGTCATGCCGGAACACTGAAGGGATGACTAGAGAAAAGAAAGACCAATTTGGCTCAAGGTCTCAGTGTCTGAAAGTGGGGTGTCTAGCAGGATGGGAAGGCAGTGGTGGAAACAGCTCAGGTCACAGAGATGGGGGTTGGAGAGGCTCCTCATATCAGGTCCACCATGAAGCAGAGGAACAACAGGAAACCGGAGTCAGGATAGTATAGTCTTTATAAGCTCACTTTTTATGGCCTACTTCTGCCAGGTTCTTGAGCGTTCCATGGCCTTCTCGTGCTAGCAGCTGGGGAACACGTGTTCAAAGCAAGAACGTGTGGAGGACATTTCAGATGCAAACCATGACAAGCGAATATTTCTGGAAAACCATAAAATGTACTTTAAAAAGTCATTGGTTTTTAAAAATATTTAGCCAACACACAATATCCATAGAAATGGGAAAGAACAATATTGAGCATAAGTAAAAAAATACGGATAATTCCAAACATGTATAAATCTACTGTGAAACATATTGTGTGTGATTTCCCAGGCAGCACACTTTCATTTCAATGGATGCTAAATTTACATAAAGAATAGCTTTTATTTCTTAGCACAAAAACCAGGGAGTGGAAGGGACTGAAATGCAGAATTTGAAAAGTAGTCACATGTGTATTTTAGTTGAGGGCTTTTTATAAATATAAAACTGCTTCACATTGTTCTAAATGTAAACCCTTTCCGGCTTTTTCTGCCTTTGAATTTTAACTTGATGAAGTCGTTGGATGAGAGCTCAGGCTTGCTTTCTATTCTTAGCATTCCACTATGTGCTGCAGCAGAGAAATTTTGGGGGGTCCTTTGTCTCTTTGTTGTCTTGCCTGAAACGAAGAGGTGACCAGATGACCTCACTCATGTCCTCTGGAGCTAATGCTCTGTAGATGGTTCTGTGGTTTGGAGACTGCCAGTTAAATAATGGGTTTGCCTTTTATCTGATTACTTACTAAATTATTTCACATGTGTAAATTGCTTCCTTAGAATCTAAGACATTAGAGAGAGACAGGTGTTGAGAATTCCTGCAAAGCTACATAGTTTGGTTGCTGTGGAATTGGGAATTACGGGAGTAAGTTTCCATGGAGAAAACACTAGGCATTTTCCATTTGTTTGCGGTTTTCTCCTCCACAGTATCGGGACTGGCCCTTGCCAAGTAGCTCTTGTTCCTTATATTCCAGAATGAACTCCCTTTGTGTAAGAGGCTGACCTTGAAGCCCAACGGCAACCAGGAAGAAAGAAATAAATCTGGAATTTCAACAGTTCTTCACAGAAGGCAGATGGAGCAAATGATCAAATGGAGGGCCCTGACAAAGAAGGCAAATTCATCTGGATAGGACCTCTGGAGACTGGACAGAGTTAAATTCTTTAACAGTGGGAGACTTTATTTACACCCAGCGATCCTGTTGTTATGAAAGAAGAACCCTTTACAATGGAAAACATTCTTGGTTCTTCCATGAAAGTCTCTGGTTTGAGTCTTTATTCTAGCCTTTCCAGTATTCAACGCTGTCATTCTTTGCTCCCTTCCCATTCCTATCTCCTTTACCCTCCCTCCCTCCCTTCTTTTTAACTGGTCTTGGCTTTAAATGCATAGATTAATTTGTTTACTGAGGCTTGAGGAGAATGAGAGCTTGCATAGGAATGAGAACAATTTTTTTTTTCCCAATGCACAGTAAGATGGGAATCACTGACCTCTCCTGCTACCATGTTAGCAAAAACAGAGAGCAAAAACAGAGAGAACTTCTGAAACCAAAACCAAACTAAGGAAAGTCTGAGGAAGTGAGGGGAGGGGAAAAGTCTGTCTGTTTGTCTGTCTGTCTCTCTCTCTCGTGTGTGTGTGTGTGTGTGTGTGTGTGTGTGTGTGTGTGTGTGTAAGTGCACAGAGACTGCAAGTCTGTGTTGAAATCTCCCAAGACTGGTAAGGGAGGGCAGAAGAAATCACACAGGTAGAAGGTGCCACAGTTGAGGTAGGGAATATAGTTTGAATTGAACATATGTTTCCAATCAAGCAGTTTTGATGCTCAAAAGTCCATATTCCCAGGAACTGGAAGTCTGAAATGAAAGCCTAAAGCAAGCCAAGTCACCGCCCTAAATTTTAATTTATTAAAATGAGCACATTTGTATTTTGTCACAGTTATTTTTGGAGAAGAACAGAATAGATCGTTTTGTGCTAGTGTTTAGAGATCTGTATAATACTACATACACCTTTGAGCAGAAAGTTATTTGTGAGAGGGGAATCATAAAGAGTAAACAATTTTCATAAGAACATTAGGAGATATCAGAGCCAGGTATAAAAGCATGCCCAGTACAATCTCTTGGGTTTTGGTGATCTTGAATATTGGGAAACCCTACAGACCTAGTCTGTGTTATTGACCCTCAATACTAGCTTGAAGACACAGTTGGGAGTTTGAACTTCTTAATGATTGCATAAAATGTTCCAGAATAAAATTAATTTCACATGATTTTTGTGTTTAAATCAATTCGCCATCGACTCAGACTGATAATTTATATACAAGTGCTTAAGAGAAAATTATCAACTGCATGACCTCATGAGTTCACAGTAGAAATTTACTGGTGCCATATGGGTCCCAGTGAAGTGGAACAGACATTGATCACAGTTCTGGCAAAGGGCATTAGAGCACCAAACATTAATTCTTGGATGTTAGACAGAAATGGGGGAGTTGGTGGGTATCTACAAGAATCAGGAAGTCCTTCAAGGATTCTGGAGCAGCGATTCTTATTGACAAAATATTTTAACTCAGCCAATACAGACAGACTAGGCAGCCCAGTTCATCCAAGTTCCCCAAATCTCATGTACCCTAATACACACACACACACACACACACACACACACACACACACACACACACACACACAAACAGCTATCTTCCATGCCCTGTTTCCTCCCAGAATAATTACTTCAAATCCATTGTAGTATTGACTGACAAGTTTCTGAGTGCACTGTCAAGTCACTGGACATTCACTCTTTGATAAATTAACAGGATGGTGGCAGACCTCTGAGGTAAGATCCTGGAATAGGCACAAAGCAGGGGGCTGGTGCTAAAATGTATGTACTCTGCTCTTGACACTTTACCACTAATTAGAAATCAGATTCCATAAGTAGTGCTATGAAGCTTGGATCCATCAATCATTCCTCTTCACTGGGACTTATTTAGTTAATCATGTCAAAGATTTGAAGACCGTGATTGGTGTCAGGGCATGAGGAGAAAAATAGATTAATTTGAAGAATGGTCAGCTTTAGAAGAAAGCAAACATGCTAGAACATTATGTTAGGGCATGTGGACATGCCTAAAACTAACTTGGAGTCAGTTTTAAAGAGGAATTTCAGTAAAAGTAAAAGACTGGTCCAAATCAGGTCCTGATGAAGTCACAGCTGTTTTGTCCTCATAAGCACAGAAGAAAGGAAAAAGTTGCGATGTAGCCACTGATGATTTTCCTACCTGGAAATAGAATCATCAATGAATTTATGACATTTAATGGTTGGAAACTCAGGTTTTCAGGAAGGTCATTGAGATCAGATAAAAAAGAAGACAGAGTCTTCCTAAATACAGTTTCAATAGAGCATATCTTGGAAGATAGTCAACAGTTAGCTCCTCAGTGCTAATTTCTACACTGTGGAGGTCTACTTTGATGGTAGCAAGAGACAACTGCTAAATGGTAACTCTGGAACAAAGCTTCCAGCTTAAGGAAGTATACAAACTAGTTTTATTTCACAACAACAGTGGATCATCATCAATGATAATGTTCACAGATGGAATGGAACCTGGTGGTAGAGCTTTTGTCTGCTATGCGCTGGGGATATTTGTTGCCCTGCCACAGACCAGCCTTAGAACATTTTAAGTTTCATTATATTATCTTCTTCCTTACTTATAATTTCTAAAATATGAAAAATTTCAAAGAATTAGAAAACCATGTCTCAAATCATGTATAAGCCATTGTTGAATTAAACAGCTTCACAAACACAAACTGTTGTTCAAATAGAATCGACATTTTTGTTAACCATGAATGATAGGCAGCATATGTACGTGAATGAACTTGATGATTTTATTTAGTTTGGCATGCCTATTTGGAGAAAGTTAAAAAGGAAAGTCCTAGCTAAAGCCACTTAAAGGTCAGTTCCCAGAGTATGTTCTTGGAATGATATGAAAGTTAAAGTCACAGTTGACATCCTGGACTTGGTGCCCTTAAAAAGCAAAAGGGAACAGCAGTCCCTTAAGGAAGGGCTTCTAGAGTCAGAAAAGAATTTAAAGGAATTTCCTTCAACACTATAGAGAGAGCTACTATTACTAGCAATTGAAATCTAGTAAAAATATATAGAATGGTCCAATTATGTTAGTTGACTAAAACCATAATATTATTGAAGTTACTGTATTAGAATAGTTGTTCTGAATTATAGGAATTAAGAGAGAGTAGAGTGAAGATGTGGAGGAGGGAAACAGTGAGTTCTTGGTAATGACGAGTTCTGAGATATGACTGTGGGACTGAATTGCTGACATCAGTAAGGAAAAATAGACTATTGACCATGAAGTCAAGGAAAGAGAAGCCAGATGTCAAAAGGATACTGATGTGGATGTTGGCCTCACTAAGAATGATATCAAATACAATGGAAGTGATAAGAAACAGAAGGGAAAGAGACAAGTTTATGCTGACCACAGCAAAGAATGACTCTCAGAAGTACAGTGTGATGGAATACCTGGGGTTCTCAGGAAGGAGAAAAGAAAAGAGGGAATTTTGGAAGAATGAAGATGGGGTCACCTGCTCTACTTCCAAGCCTTTTATGGCTATAGGAAAACATCATTGTAAAGGAATTGCTGTGTTTCTGTCTTAGAGTAGAGTTAGAAGAAAGGATCTGAGGGAGTTTAGAGAGAGTTTGAGAAGTCAAACATTTTAGATTGAGGCGTGGACAATACTGTGAGAAGAGACAACGTGTGGGTGACAAAGAGTGTTATGATCAGCAAGGATGAAACACATGGTTCTTTCTAATCTTGTGCTCTTTCCCTGGGTCAATTCCTTCTGCCCTTTCAGGAAGAAATTTTGAGGTTCAAAGGGGACAGTTTGATCAGGACCACTTGGGGCTTTGGAGGACTTTCTCACATTTGTAAAATGTTTGAAAAATGAAGCAAAATTTCCTGGAGTTCACACATGTCAGCAAACATCAAAAAACAGAATCCAAAGTCATCAGTTTGTGCACAATATATTTAAACGTGATTAGTTACTTCTCAGATAAAGAGTGGATTAGACATGTCCAAGAGTGAAATAATCAGAGACTTTTTTTTTTTTCTCAATTGACAAGATACGGTTGTCTATCTTTTAAATTATTCCAAATAATTAAATTCCATTGGAAATAACACAATCTCAGGGTGGTAACAAAACAAGACTGAAGACTGATTTTCTGCATGTGTATGTATGTGTGTGTATGCATGTATGTATGTATGGATGGATACACACACATAGTGTGTGTGTGTGTGTGTGTGTGTGTGTGTGTGTGTGTGTGTGTGTGATCCTAGTTAAATCTACTTTAAGGGTCAGTTCCCAGAGTATGTTCTTGGAATGACATCAAGGTTAAAGCCACATTTGTCATCCTGGACTTGGTGCCCTTAAAACAGAAGGGAATAGGAGTCTCTCAAGGGATTCTAGAGTCATAAGAGAATTTTAAAGGAATTACCTTTAGTACTATAGAGAAAGCAACAACAACACACACACACTATATGCATATATGTGCGTTACAGAATATTGAAGTATGTTTAATCTAGGCCTAATGCTTTTAATGTAGTTTTAATATTTATAAATTGTTATTCACCTGTAAAGATTGATAAATGTTCTAGATGCTTCATTATTTAAACATTTATAATCTGCTTCTTCAAATGTCTGAAAGTGTGTTCAATATGATGTCTTTTATCTAGATTTATTTTTGGGTTTTCCCCTGCCACTTTGAGAGATATATTAGTAATAAAAACGAAAAAAACCACAATGCAATAATAAAGGGAGGTGAGATCAATCCTTGTTATTAGTGTTGTATTCCAGTCTGGCAAGCCTTAATCCTCTTTCTGGTTTTTCTCTTTTTATTCTTCCCTCATTCCAAGATCTCATTTCTTCCAAATCTTAAACTGTTGCTAACCAACAGATTCTGTACATTTTCTTGAAAACCCTTTTCTCATTCTTTTGTAACCCCTCTCTACCCGGCACTCAGATATATCAACTGAGATGTAGTTTTCTCTTTCTAGGTTAAACGTGGAAAAGATGAAAATAAAAAAAAAAATAGCTCATTAATCGATGTAAGAAAAACATGTCAGAGTGAGAGAATAAAGCTATGTCTAAGGGTGAGCACAGCACTGCTTTTCAGCCAGCTGACCCAGGGTCATCCTTCGAAGCGTAATGTAGTTCACTGGTTCTTACAAATGTTATGAAATACTTATTTGACTCACACATTAATTATTAATGCATGATGATATTAGTAATAGAAATGAACTAGACTCAGCTGCTTCATTTGGCAATATAATGTTAATTTAAGCTCTGCAATTCAGATAAATAGGGAAAAAAGCAATAAAATCAGCTTGCCATAGGGCTTGTTTTCCACTTCATAGGAGACTTTTCTTAATTCGTTTTCTATGCCTTTTTCTCATTTTATCATCTATTGCAATGTTTTCTACTTGAGGAAGTAAACAAGAGGACATGGAAAATTGTAATTAAGTTTTTCTCCAAGTTCAGCCACCAAAGAGTTGGCTTAGAGGCAAAACAAATATTTAAAGATATAGAAGTCAGACTCTTCTTAGTTTGTTTCCTACAATATAATAAAACTGATCTGGAGGATTGGAAATGGGAAGACTGTGGTCTTGCCAAAGCCTGTCTCAGAAGTTAGTAGATAAAATGAAAACTTCATTTTGCTAATGGAGCCCAGGTTGGCCTCCCACTTGCTATGTAACCGAGGCTGATCTAGAACTCCTGATCCTGCTCAATCTACCTCCCATGTGCTGGGTACAGGCATGTGCCACCACATTCAGCTTAATTTTTGAGATGTCGCTTTGTTATTTGTTTTCTGTATTTCTTCTCCTATTCATTTTCTAGTGGTTGGCAGAGCTTTTCTTCTTGTCTTGTGTTATAAGGTGAAAGAAAAACAATCGTACAGAATCAAAAGCATAGCACGGAGACCAAAAACCCGCATGAAAGTCAGATAACAGCGATAGCGGTGAGGACTATAGTCGTGTGAGTCTAAGGTGTCTTCCTAGTGCCTTTTCCCAAGGCCCTGAACAAGACATTGAGTGTGGGAACCTTCCAAAATCTTCCCACCCTTTTATTAGAATAGAGTTTGCAATTGGGATTAATTATTAAAAATTATTCAAAGCACACTTTCATCATTTATTTATATTTCTGTGAACAAAGGGGTTGAATATAGGGGCCCCCACATGCTTGAAAAGTGACCTGCCACTGAGCCATAGCTTAGCCCCCCCATCGTTTGTTTTCACCTGGTACCAACAGTACTTGTAATCTTAGGTTTATTATATATTGCTTTTGCTGCTCATTTATGACCTGCATTTACTGTATTTGATTTTATGAATATGTTAACAATAGAATGCAGTAGGTGACCCGTGTTTGAGTCAAGAGCTAAGATCCGTAGAGTGACCTATACACAATCATATGCTACTCTATTCCATCTGCTCAGTGTGCTTTTTCATTGTCATTATTTTGAATGTTATTTTTATTTTTTATTTTGCTTTCAAAGAGAAGTATTATATATAGACATCAGTGTGTAGCCCATAAATATTTTATTTAACATCCTTTTGATTTTTTAAAAAATAGTATCAAAAATGTATGGATCCTCCTGGATTTGTTTCTTACACCTTATCATGTTTGCAAAGTTTATTCATGTGCAACTGTACCTTAGTTCATTAATTTTCATTGGCATTTAATATCTTTGTGATTAGACCATGGTTTATTCAAACTCCTGTCAACTGACACAGATTATCATCTGATTTGTGCTATTGTGAAGAGTGTTGCTAGGCAAAATTTTTCCGATAATATTTGCTAAGCTACTCTTAGATAAATACCTAGAAGTGAAATTGCTGGTTTATTGGGTATGCAAATATTCAAATTTATACGAGAATCCACATTCTTTTCCTAAGTGACTGTGTCAATTTACATTCCCTGAGCAATGTGTGAGAATCCATTGATCTGCTGTGGGTAATTCTTGGCACTCTCAGCTTTTGTTTCCCAGCCCATTTGATAAATATACAAGAATCATTCCACTCTTGCTTCACTCTTTGCTGAGTTAGGTTAGAGTTAGACAGAGGAGCAGTTTCTCTGAAATGACTATTCAGGCCACTTACTAAGTTTTTATTCCTTGTTGTTGACTTGCAGGACTTCTTGTTAATAGATATTTTTATCTTTCTTTCCTGTGAAGCATTTCTGTGGAATTATTTGCTGCCATGATATCAGGAGAATATTCATTTAAAAGACAGAAGGTGTGGCTCAGCAGCAGAAGCACTTCGTAATCATTTCTAAGGCCCTGGGTTGAACTGCAATGCTGAATAAATAATTTTTGAATGGGAGGAACCTGAGAAGATAGCTTCGTCTAGAGAGCACTTGTCTTTCAAGCATGAGGACCCGAGTTCAATCCCCAGTTACCATGTTAGAATGCCCAGAGAGGTGGCATGTGTCCAAAGTCACTGCACAAAGGAAGCACAGTCAGGAGTATCCCTGGAGCGGGCTGGCAACACAGTTAGCTGTTGATACTCTCCAGACACCTTACTTTGTACTTTGTGCTCTGACATACACACACACACACACACACACACACACACACACACACACACACACACA
>NW_026586662.1:2310668-2343623 GCF_907164565.1 Psammomys obesus
ACACACACACACACACACACACACACACACACACACACACACACACATCCATATGCATAAAGACAATAAAAGAAAACTATCTGAATACTCATAGCATACACTTTTTTTATTTTTATCAGTACATAATAAATATTTTCATTCAACCATGTGTTATTTAAACAAAAGGATGCATTAAAAGCTTTAAGGGTAAAAAAGAAAAGAGAAAGGCCTGTCATTTTCAGGTGTTATGATGATCTTGAAATACTTTCAAATTAGAAATCAAGTAAATATCAGAAGAGTTAGAATGACTGAAAATGAAGTTTATGTGCAAATATCTTTAATATTTTGTGTATATGCAGTGTATTTGTATGGTCTCTCTCTCTAGTGTGTGTGGAGGGGTTGGAGGTGGTGCAAATAGCAGCCAGAGGTCAGTATCAAGTGACTTCCTCAAGGGTGCTCAATCTTTTTTTTTTTTGAGCCAGGCTATCTGACTTAAGCTGGACTTGCTAACTTGCCTAGACCAACTCTCTGAATACCCCCCAGAATACACCTGTCTCCAGTTCTCCCGTTGTGGGATTCCAGATGTGTTCTGTAGCACCTGGAGTTCTACATGAGTACCAGCAATCCACTCAGGTGTTCTCCACAGCAAGCCATCTTCCCTTGCTCCAACAATACATTTACAAATAAAAAATAATTAGAATACTTACAAAGATTCTGTTCATAATTAAAAAATGCAAGCTATACTTTTAGAGATAAAATGGAAAAAAAATGCAAGGCCAGCACTTGGAACATCCAAGACATTTCTGAAAATATTTTTTAACAACTAATAAATGTATAAAAATTTCTTGTTCATCAACATAGTAGTAAAATTTTTCTGCTTCCCATATGGGTTTTTAGATTAAATGTAGGTCCAGGCAAAATCCTAAAAGTATTCTTTGTGAAACACAATAAACGCTTGAAATAATCAGAACACTTTTTCACATAACTGAAAACACAACAGATGTACTGCTTTTATAGATTCAGAGATAAATTGAGCCATGTTAGTTCCTGTCATTCACACAGAACAGAGAAATCCGTGCATGAGGTAGAACATGAAGCTTAACAATAGACCCACCCCCCACTCGGAACTTCGCTTTGATAGAGGTAGCGTAGAAAATTGCTTGGAAAAGGAGGGATTGTTCAATTATGCTGAAAAGTTTATTATAGAAAAAAAAGTTTATTATACATAGAAGAAGAATGCCAATTCATCTTCACCTCACATCATATAAAGAACAGCTTTCCATGAATTAGCAATTTAAATGGAAAAGTACAAAATTAGAAGCATTCAGTAGTGTAGGTTTGCTACAGAGAAAGTAAAATAATGTGACAGTTCTACACATCTAAATTTGCGGCAGAGTACTCATGCTGAGGTTTCTTTTTAGTATTGCTGTATAGCAAAACAGTCCATCTTGAAGGGAAACTCAAGACTGGAAATTCTAAAGGAATCATCCTTACGATCCAGGAAGCAAACTATTCAAAAGTCTCAGGAAGTCCCTGAAAATAACCAGATGAGTGAAGCCTTTCCCTCCCTGAGGTTATATAAGTACTAGAAACTGCTAATGAGACGGAACCCAGCAAACTGCCTGGAAAAGACATTCCCTAGCCTGTCATTCATTGAGGTTCCAGGTTCTAGGCTTCATGAGCCGCCACAGATGCGGTGGCTTTAGTTATTTTGCTGCCTTTTGAATCATCCTTGCTCCTGTAAGTAACCCCTCACCTATATTTCTGTATAACCAAAATAAACTCATTGATTTATAAAGCTGGACTTGGGTGCAAAGTTACTTGGGTAACTTTGGCCTGCTCCCTATTTGGGTGACTAGATATTTGGGTTGCACTCCCCAGGAGACATGCCACACACAACAAGCCCATGTACTACAGAACACAGAGTCTATACGGTCCCTGGAACAAGAAATCATTATGTCTTCATTTTCTTTAAACATATGAAGTCTATGGGGGTCACCCTAGCTGAGACTACCAGCACAGGGGGATATGGTGCCTGAAGTAGCCACTTTCTGTAGCCAGGCAGAACGTTCAGCGGAGGGATAAGGACACCAACCCACCCACAAAACTTTTGACTCAAAATTTGTCCTGTCTACAAGAAGTTCAGGGACAAAGATGGAGCAAAGATTGAGAGAATGGTCAACCAAAGACTGGCCCTGCTTGAGGCCCATCCTATGGGAGAGAATCAATCCCTGACACTATTAACGTTTCTCTGTTATGCTTGTAGACAGGAGCTTAGCGTAACTACTCTAAGAGGCTTCACCCAGGAGCTGATGGAAACAGAGGCTGAGACTCACAGTCAAGCATTAGACAGAGTTGGGGGAAACCTACAGAAGAGTTGGAGGAATGACTGAGGGAGCTTGAGAGGTCAAGGACACAACAAAATTTACAGAGTCAACAGTCACCAATTAGAGAGCATACATGGATTGTTCCTAGATCCTCTGCACAGATGTAGCAGATGTGCAGCTTGGTCTTCATGTGGATCCCCCAACAACTGGAGGAGACACCTTCTCAGACTTTGATGCCTCCTTTTGTATTTCTTTCTTCTAACGGGGCTATCTTCTCTGGCATCAGTGGGAGAGGATAGGCCTGGTTCTGCAGTGACTTACTGTGCCAGGGAAGATTGGTACCCATGGGGGAACCCCCCCCCCTTTCTTTGGGGAGAAAGAGAATGGGGGGAGGGATGTGGAGAGGAGGGACTGGGAGGAGAAAAGTGTGTGTGTGTGTCTGCAATCAGGATGTAAAGTGAATAAATAAATAAATGTTAAAAATAAATAAATAATTCCCATACCTTCTAGTCCTTCTGATTACCAGAGATAAAAGTCCTAAGTTCAATATTTGTATTTCTTCATCTTTCCATTTTTCCTAAATAAAGAACTCTACCCAGAAAAGAAAAAGCATGAAGCTGAAACACTGTTAAAGAGAACAAGTACTGGAAAAATGAAAACTGTAATGAATTTTTATCAGTTTTCATGTGTGAAGACTGTCAGATATATTCCCATTTCTTTGTACTCGCGTCTCTCATTTTGGAAGTTTTAGAGCTAACAGGCTAAGAGCTCAAGGGTTCCTTCCCCACCCCCCCAGAGAAAGTACTTACTTTAATAAGATTCTGAATAAAATCAAGCCAGTTTAGATTTTTAAAAAACACTGCTGTGTTTTTTTTGTTTGTTTTTGTTTTGTGTGTGTGTTTGTGTGTGTGTGTGTGTGTGTGTGTGTGTGTGTGTGTGTGTGTTGGTGGTAATAGTTTACTGTTGAAGGCTGATGGTGCTAATTCTTCTTGTTCATCTTTTCAGAAGACACACTATGATCCCTGGCAGTTAACAGCCACTGCTAAGGCCGCCAGAGAATGGAGTGAGGGGTCGCTTTCTTAATGACATTCTTCAGCTATCATACATGTCTGTAGCCATGCCCCTTATCAGCTTACCACTTTCTCTCATTCTCTTTCTTTGGCTGGTTGATTTTGGTTTTTGAGACAGGGTCTCTTATGTATCCCAGGCGGGGCTTAGAGCTATGTAGTTCAAACATGCAGCAAAGTTCCTCCCTTAGCCCCTGACTGCTGGATTCCAGTCGTGTTCTCCCTAGCATTCTGGTCTCTATTAATTTGCTTCTAAAGGTAATGGTAGTCAACAGATTTTTACACATAACAGTAGTTTCTAAATCTATAAGAAGCAAAGATTATAATTTATTCATGCGATTATCATCATTCACTTTAGTATGCATCTTAAATAATGCTTCTTGTAGACTAAGATTAAAATGGCATGAGGGAGTTGAAACATATAAATAATTTATTTGGTTTAACATGTATGAGTTAAGAAACAATTTTTAAATAGTCTAGAAGTTTTATAAAAGTTGATCACGGATTTAGTCACAAAAATGAGAATGCTGTTTTAAAATATTGTATTTACTTTCACTTTTGTTTGTGTGCACACGATGTCTGTGTTGGAGCATTCATGACACTGTGGAGAGGTGGCTAAGAGAATAGCTTTGTGGAGTCAAATTCTTTTTATTCACCATTTTGTGGATGCTGGAATTCAAACTCAAATAGCCAGGCCTTTGCAGTAAGCACCTTTACCTGCTGAGCCATCTTGCTTACCCCCAAATGGTTAAAATTTTCATAGTATTGATAAATCTTTTTCATAGGTTGCATCCTATTGTCAAAATGATATTCAAAATAAATAGTAAATTAATTATGACCACCTGGAAACATAGTTCTAGGAAGATTATATTATGCATTTTATAAATATTATATTGGGTTAATAAAGAAATATTACCTTCCACCTTGAGAAACACTGGAAATTAGAATACTTACCACCAGGTCTATGAAGTACAACAAAAATAATACCCAAAGGAAAAAAAAACAATAGAAAAAAAATCTTAATTTTTTTTGTATTGAAGAAAAAATAAAAACAAAGGAACTAATAACTCTTCTTGAGCTGTTAGAAAAATGAATACCAAATGAAATTAAGTGAAAATGGCAAGTAGAAATTATGAGACATAAACTAGATTTAATGAGATGAAATACAAATATTCATGGTAATAGAACAAATATAAAAGATGAAACAACACCTCAATAAAGCAGATAACAGTGATTATAAAAATAGTTATAAAAGTATATGGAAGATCAGGAATGGAAAAGCAGGGATAAAACTAGATACAGATGAGATTTAAAAGAATTTAGAAGCCACACATATTTTGACAAGAACTCTGGACACTTAGAGAGATGGATGGTTTTTGTAGCCGGAGATAAAATACTAAATTTGACCTAAGAAGATGTAGAATCCTTGAACAGACCAATTGCCAAAGACAAGATTGAAAAGGTGAATAAAGAGGTACCATTCAAACAGACAGAGCCAGGTGTATTCCTAGCCAAGTTTTACATAACCTTCAAAGAAAAGTTTACTCTAGGCTATTTAAACTATTTCAAGCCTTAGAAGAACCTAGAAATCTTCCTCATTTATCTTACAAATCTTAGAACCTTAATCAAAATAAACTCTCTCAAGTTTCAATATAGTTCCAAAATAAAATAAAACTCATGTTTATATGAACAACATTCTAAAAATATTGTAAAACAGTGGATCAAAAGAATAACACAGTGTCACTAACAAGAAACTGGGTAATTCAGGGCCATTAAATAGCACTGTGATCCATTATGACATCAATAAACTTAAGGAAAAAAAAAAGACCATCTAGTTCTTATAAACAAGTTTTGAAAGACGTTTAATAAAATAAAGCAGTTTCCATAATAAAAGTCAGTACTGAGGGGGAGATACGCGCTTAAGTGCCTGTGTTTTTTTTTTTTAAACAGCAAAATTCTTCTCAATTAGCATCATAATCAGTTATGAATTTAAATAAGCCAGTAATAAATAATAACTGTCCTTCTATCCTGCTAGCTGTAGACAGGGACTGCGGGAACTACTTTATATGTCTTCGTTTTCATAGAACTCGGTGACATCTGCAGGCTGTAACTTGGAGAGTTCATCACTGGGCATGGAGAAGACAAACGCCTTGCTGTTGGCCAAGCAACAGGAACTGGTGCCTTTTGGGACTTCCGGCCATGTGTTGGGCTCCGCAGACCCTATGTCCTACTGTATGTCTTCTACCGTATGGCATTTCTACAGTTAATCAGAGCTACAACTGTTGCTTCCATGCCACATTTTTGGAGGAGTTAGATACTGAAACAAAACAAGATCCTACTAAAACAATCTCAGGAACTTGTTGTTAAGATAGCTGGTACCTTAACTTGTTAAGGTAGCTGGTCAGAGGGCAAGCAAAATAGTTTTTTTCTACCTCTGTGTTAAAGACCTGGAAATGGAAGAAAAAATAGACACATTTCACTTAAAATTCCTATATAAAAAGTATACACACGAAGAAAAAAACTAAATTACCAAGAATTTGATGAGAAAAACATGATGATTCAGTAAGTACCTGGTGCTAAAAAATTCTATCATTGAAATTCCAAATACCACACTTAAATAGAGTAACTGTAGGCTTACCAGAAGGTCTACAAAGATTCAAGTAAATGGGAAAGAAATAATAAATGATAAATGATTATTACTGAACATGTCAACTGTTCAAAATTAATACAGAATGTTAATGAAATTCCATTAATAACACTTGGGACATTGGGAAAAGCCATCTTAAACTGTAACATTAAAAGAATAAAGTGCCCCAAGCTTGGCAGAAAAGGTGTGGAGTTATTAAAGAGTGATGAGGGAATTTCCTCGCTAGTAAATCAATACAACTTTATCTAGTACTCCATAGCAAGATAGGAGGTTCGTGGTGGCCATGGCAAGAGGCAATAATTTCTAAAGCCCCAAGAGATATTCAGATATTGGCTATCTCTCTTTGCTGGAGGCTTCAACTTGAAATCATGCCAGCCACAGAGAATTGGCACTGAAGAGAATTCTTTGTTTTTTTGAGACTGGTCCAACTGTGTAACTCTGGCTGGCCTGGAGTTCTCTAAGTATATCTGGCTGACCTTGAACTCAAAGAAATGCACCTGTCTCACGATTCTGGATTCTGAGTTTAAATGAGTAAGGTTATATGTGCCAAAGGCTGAGAGACTGCCAAGGTTTCCTGGACAGCTTCCAGCCTAACCCTGTGGTTTGGGTCTTCATTCAGAGAATGCCCATAGTACTCTCCCTCCAAACAGAATGTCCAAGTGAGACATATACCATGTCAAATATGGCAGTTCAATAAGGTGCTGAAGAAGGTTGGCACCTAGAGATCAGAGCCAACAGGTTTTTGTTTTGCTTTGTTTTGTTTTTGTTTTGTTTTGTTTTGTTGTTGTTGTTTTTGATTGGGAAAGAAACTAAGCATCGATTTTGCTTACATACTCCCAAGAAACTTTATTCAGCCAACAGGTGTCTGAATTTTGCCAAGGTTTATCTCCCCCCCACCCCCCAGCGTGATATTCCTGCAGCTGGAGAGCTGTTGGAATCCATTTCCTCCACTACTGAAACAGTCTCAGGAGAGAGGAGTAAGGCTTCTAAGACTCTGGAAACTAACAAGTGGCAGGAAGCTCAAAACTTTCCAAGATTCCCAAGGCTAGTCCCAAAATTACGTAAGCTGAGGAGAGAAGACTGCCTAAACGGCCTGTGAATTAGGCAGGAGCCATGGAAATGCCAGGGATGGGGAACCTTGCTTGCTTGGTGTCTCCTATCCCCTCTGGCTCTTAAACTCTTCCTGCAGCCTCTTGTGCAGGGTTCCCCGAGGGGAGGGGCTTGACGGAGACAGCCTGTTTAGAGCTCAGTGTTGTAAGATCTCTCGCTCTCTGCACATTGTCTGGCTGTGGGTCTCTGTATTTGTTCTCATCTGAGCTGAGGAGGAAGCAGCTCTGACCTCTGAGGACGGCTGAGCAGGCACTGATCTGCTTCCCTGGCAGGAATCCTCCTATACTTTTCTTTATCCCTGTTTTGAGTGCTGGCTGAAGGCTAAGTTTGCTTTCTCTGGATAGTTAGGCTTTCCCCCTTTTTTTCTAAAGCCATGACTCCCCTTACCTTGTGGTTGCAAACACCAAGGCTTTCTCTCCTTCCCTCCTCCTAGCAGCTGCCGAGATTTAGTCTGCTTGCCCTATTGTTTTACACGTAAACTCTAATAAAATTGTCCTCCAGGGAAAAAGAAATTAATTCAATTCAGTTAGTTAGAAAGAAAATAATTAAAAATTTCTCCAGTTTCTTCTTTCTTTTTCACAATGGAGTGTCTGTGAAAAATGGTGTGTTGTGCCATGCCACGCTCCTCACAAAACTTGACAAGAGTTATGACAAGTCTAAGGTTTTTATTTTACTTTCAAGGTGGTGTGTTAGGCAGCCAAAATTTTATAGGAAACATAAGACATTAAGTACATTTTATTGGCTCTTGCAATAGAAACAGCCAGGTTACCATTCATTTCTGTGAGAACAATGAAATATCCAAGGCTGGGCACACTGTTGAATGTTTTCAGGGTGATAACTGGTTGCCTTTTGTTCTTGACTCTATTTCCAAAGATGTATGTACAGAAATAGCCTCGGAAGACAGAGAGACTGTCTTAGACACAGAGCAGGAATTATCCTGCTAAGCAAAAGGCAGGTGGGTATTCTCTGAGAGGATGGCAGCAGTGTCTGCCTGTGGGGCAACTTTCAGATATAATTCCTGCCTATTATGACCCGGTGTAAATTGAATTAATTAGTAATTAGAACAACACTGAAGCCAAAGAGATTTTTTTTTTCAGGCTGCTTAGAGGCAGCGTCTCCTACAAGGCAGCTCGCTGTGTACAGAGAATCCAAGCAAATAATCCCGAGAGCCTCCGCCTCACGCTACAGCTTGGGTGTGATCTGTCCCACAAAGGTTCCTATGTGGACGCTTTGTTCCCAGTGCAGAGGTGTTGAGAACTTGTAGGACGGCTAGGAGTGGGGGCTGTGAGAGATACTACTGGCCCTCCTTGGTGTTCTCACATGTGCCTTGATGGTTGTGATACAAGGTGTTGCCGAAGCCAAGCCGGATCAGCACCGTGTCCTTGAACTTTCTTAACTCTGAGAACAGCACTGTTCGATCCATTTATGTTTCCACCAATCATTCAAAGAACATTGAACTCGGCTTGGAAGGAAACCTAGAAGTCATTTACTTTAATGTTCAATTCAACGCGCTCTCTTTTCAAACACCCCTTAAAGATTTAATCTTTATTTTGAAAGCATTAAATATATTTTAAAGTAAGTTAGGGAGCATGAGAAAAATTTCATTGGGGTAGGTTGGATCTAAAGTGTGTTCCATACTCTGCTTCTGTTCCATCTGAATGATTAGCTAAAGTTTCTCCTGAGGTTGTCGCATTTGGTTTCAGGTGATTCCTTTTAGCAACAATAAAAAGGAGTGCTTTATTTGGAGTGTTTTCTATACCCACAACAATGTCAGATTCTTGGTGTCTTCTTTCTTCCCATATTGCACTGGATTTTAACAGCTGATGTGTGACTCAGTCAGGGTGAGACTATGGGGCAAGTATGTAGCTGAAGCCTGGGCTGCTTAGAACTGAGGCTGGGTTCTAGCTCTACCTCTTTCACTAGTCATGTGGCTTCCACTCAATTGATCTCTGGGTAAAATGGGAAGAATAATAACAACAAATCTTTTCTGGCATGGTTTGAACCTTTCTCTCAAACAGCATGAGTTGGAGACTCAGTCCTCAACATAGCAGTGTTGAGGGTCGGAGTTTGTATAACTGAAAACATATTTTATATGCTAGATACTATTTAGAAGAGAAGCTTTAGATCACAAATGCTTCCCCTTCGTGGATGTATTCAGGTCGATTATAAAAGGGCCAGAGGGTGCAATATGATTGGCCACCTCTCTTTACTTTCTGCTCTGGCCAGATGTCAGCATGCTGGTCTTGAACTTCTCAGCTTCCGGAACTGTGAGGATCACGGATCTTTTCCTTACAAATACCTTCCTTCAGGACCCCATAAAGCAGCAGTCCTTAACCTGTGGGTCATGACCCCCTTTAGGGATTGATCATTTCTTTCACAGGGTCGCCTAAGACCATTAGAAAACACAGGTATTTACATTATGATTCATAACAGTAAAGAAATTATAGTTATGAAGTAGCAACGGAAATAATTTTATGACCGAGGGTCATAATATGAGAAACTGTATTAAAGGGTCGCAGCATTAGGAAGGTTGAGAAACACGGCCGTAAAGCCGTATACAACAGACTAAGACCCCTCAGTGAATGGTGAGACTGAAGACGGTCACAATACTAAAAGTTTAGCCCAGCACTTGATCCAGAGCTAATTGTGAGCTCGGCAGAGAAGATAAGAATCGTGATAATGACATCAATATGCTGGAAAGCAAGGATCTGGAAAACCTAGCGTGCTGCCCATGGCAAGACTATCAGTTACAGGATTGAATCCTTCCTCTGTCCTTCAATAGAGCATTTTATAGATTGCCTGGCCTGTGCGGGCCTCCTTCAGGGGCGATGATTTGTGCTGGGTACTAGGTTGTTTCTTCGCCTATGAAAAGCTACTACGCGGCAGGAGAAGATGAGCGATTTGAATGGGAAAGGGTAGTACTTGGATGAGTGGACAAGATAAATACACACTTCGCCCAGGTGTGATTTCTGCAGCCTGACAATTTTTTTAAGCAGTTTGTGAAGCTGGGGTAACTAATCTGACCCAGAGCCCTATTAGTAAAGTCAATATTTTCCTCTCTGTTTTCCAGATAGAGGAACTGAGCCAAGGCACGGTAAATGTCTTTGTCAAGGTTATATAGAAAGTCAGGGCTGAACTACACATTTATTTCTGAGCATTGATTTCAAAGCCTGGGTTGTATAATTCTGACAATGGAAAAAAAAATAACTGAAAATGCATTTTATTTGCTAGATGATTATAAAATAGAATAATTCAAATAATTCTTAAAAAAAAACCACCACAACTCATTGCCACACCTGTATAATCGCTTACTTCGAGCTTTATTACAGTGGGTGGCAGTTGAAGCATGAAAGGAAAGGAGTTGCTGGTTGTATGGATCAAGCGACCTTTGGGAAAGGTTGAAGGGGGTGTTTCCGGAAAGAGGAACGCGTCAATGCATCGGAAACTTATATCTGATGCATTTAAATATTCTAAGGAAATTAATAATGATAATAAAAGTACCAGAAGCACATCTGCTGACTAAAGGGCTGTGCAGAATTTCTTGCCCTTCTAGCATCAGCTGCTCAGAGTCCACAGGGGAAGCAGGAATGCAGCTAGGGAATCCATCACAAAGTCTGCCGAGCTCTTGTCCGGCAGAAAAGAGCCATGTATTTCCTGTGTGAAACAGGGTGTGGCTGGATACTTTAATTAGAAATGTATCTAAATGGAAGGAATAGCTATTTCCTTTCTCTATTTTGGTCCTCAGCCTCTTGCTGAAACGTGTGATCAAGCAGCCTCTAGAATCCAGTTTAAAATGGCCCAGACAGTTTTTTTTTTTTTCTGGCTAAATTTAGCAGGATAGGCAGAATTTTAGTAGTCTGTCTCGCCCACTCTAAGTTAATTTCCCATTTTGCATGTGCGCCTGCTAACTGGCTGTTGTCTGTGTTGAACTCTGTGGTTTTGCTTTCCAAGAGAAGGGAATTGGGAGTGGCGAACACTCAGCCTCCCAACAGTGCCTATGCCAGGATTAAATGTTATTTTCATCTTCTGGGGGGAGATTAAGCCAGGCAAGCACAGACAAGTCCCGTACAGGAGCTGTCTCCAACGTATCCACTTCCAGCAATGCTATTTTACATAAGCTGGCAGCATCAAATACCTTATCCAAAAATTTCCCAGTTGCTAACGTTAGTTAAAAAAGTGATATTCTACTTGGAGAATAGGTAAACGGGCACTATCCTGGTGACATTTGATATAAGAGAAACAGCTTCTTGGGGACAACTAACTGAAGAACTAACAAACAAACAAACCAAAACCAAAAACAAAACCGTGTTGTGCATTGGTGCTAATTTCAAACATTCAAACATGGCCTTCATGCCAAACAATGACCACACCACTAATGTACATTCTATCCTCACTCACAGTAGATGTTAGAATTTACTTGTTGTGAAGTCCCGTTGTGGCCACTGATTACCACACCAGAGCCCCAAGTCACTGATTTTCCTTGCTGTCCCTTTTTCTGCAAGGGAAGCAGATTATGTAATGAAAAAGGAGCTACCCCCATATCAACTCCCTGGCAAAAGCCCCAGACAATCTGTTCGCATCTCTCACTCAGGGCTTATCCTCCGAAGTTCTGTCTGCTGCCTCTTCTGCAGTTCCCTAGCAGCTAAAGCGTCAGGAGCCAGCAGCCACCATGTCTGTTTCAATAAGCCCGACGGGGTCCTTTCTTCCTTTTCCTCACAGAATTCCTTTGATGGGTTTTCTATGTATGCTGGGCTCTTTTTTTTTTTTTTTTTTACCTTGGCTCCTTTTTATGTTGTGTGTCGCACGCAAGCGCGTGCGCACGCGCACGCACGCTTGTTGTAAGTGAGCACGCATGCCTGTATGTGTGTCTTTTCATGTGCAAGTGCCATACATGTACAAACATAACTTCCCGTGGGGGCGTTCAGATGTCTGTGTTCTGAAGATGGTGACGAGGTGAGACTATTAAGCTAATTTTATCTATCTCTACTTTCAGACTATAGAACAAAATTTAAAATTTTTTCCTGCTCAATGTAAAAGCCGACAGTACTGTTTCTGCTGTATCCAGGATAGTGCTGAACATAAGAACAGGCCGTATTTCCCGAGTGAATGACTAGATAAATGGATACTAGAACTTTTTCCAGATTTAGTGCCGATACAATTTTAAAAAGGCACCCATGATTCTTGGTAACCTTATCAGATAATGGGCAACAGAAGAGGCTAAAATCTAGGAGATGAACTCCCCCAAAACCAGTAATTTCAACCAGTGGCTCACTCTGTCCCATGGGACCATTTGGCATCATTAGTGTCAGATTTGTATCTGTGATATGTTGTGAAAACCTTGATCTATAAGAGAACTTTTCCACAGAATGTCTCTGGTAGTGGAATTGATTTTTCTCCAGCAGGATTTGATAAACAGAACTACAGTCTAGAGCTGGGGCTCCTAAGAACATTGAGAGAAAGAGAGAGGCAGAGCTGCTTGGAGGTGATTTTCACAATATGTATATGAGACATAGACTCCAGCATTGCCAAGGGGATGTGTCAGGGTGTCTATGATGAAGAAGGGGACCAGACAGGACCTTGTGTTGCTTCATTCTATGCCCTCTGTGTAATTCTAGGGTCACATCTAGCAGACATCTTTGGTGCCAGCCCTCTGGAAGTCAAGGCACATGCAGAGGACACATGCAGAGGACAGTAGAAGTGTACGACAGGAAGGGACCTCGCTGATAAAGCACGTTAGTATTTGGCAGTTTCCCAGGGATGTTCCTAGAAGTGCTGGCATCAGATTAATGTGCATACTTGATTAAATAGCAGATTCTGGACTGCATACAGCTCCAGAATAAATAAGAGTCCTCTATCAGTTAAGAGCATAGGATGTTTGTTGAAGAATTATATTAGTTTGCAAGGGCTGGCACAACAAAATTCTGATGACTGGAGGCTTAAATGACACAGTTTCCCCTCACATATCTAGAAGGTTAAGATCAAGATGGTAGAAAGTTGGGTTTCTGTCCTTGGCTTGCCGATGACTGTCCTCTCGCTGCCTCTTCATATGTTGCTATCTGTACATTCACATCTCCGGAGTGTCCCTGTGTGTCCCCGTTCTTTATAAGATTTATAAGAACACCAGTCACCTGGCACTTGCTCCTCTGGGATCACCAGACACGTCTGTGAGAGCCTTAACCATCTAGGGCAAGGAATACCATGTTCTTTTAAGCCTAATATGATGCCTCTTTTCTTCTAAACTTAACTCGCTTATTTGAAACTTGAAGGACAGTAAAACGAGTCAACCCTGGAGCTTTGAAACATTTACAAGGGTGTGTTTTATTTTGCCCATCATAACTGCTATCCTTGTAGGACTAGTACTTCCTAATAGAGACATCAACCTCTCTTCATCCATTAAACAGTGTAGATTGAGCTTCCGTGTACAAAGAACCAGTTTATTATCAGTAAAGCATGCTCCCAGTTTGGTGAGGAGAGCTGCAGAATATGACATTTGCTGTGTGCTCTGGTCTGAATGGCAATCAGAGGTTGAATTTTCATTGTCAAAGTCCAGCAGTAAATGCTGGGTCTTTAGAAGGTAGTTGGACTACTCCATTTTCACGAACAGGATGAACTTTCTTAGGCAGCGTCATTCCTCTGTGATATTCTGTATTCCACCATGTGAGGACAAGGCAGTAAATAACCAACTTGAAAACAGAGTGTGGTCTTCATCAGACACTGAGTCTGTCAGCCCAAACTCCAGCCTCCCAACTTCCAGACCTACAAGAAGGAAATTTCCTTTAATCATCAGTCTGTGATATTTCGAAGCAACAGAAATAGACAAAGGTCGTGCAACCTTTGTGTCAGATTAATCAGGGAAGTTTTGCTTATGCCTATGTGATGGTGCTTTTCACATCAAATCATAGCATATGTTACATATTTATCTTTCCTTTTGCTACAAGAAAACTTTCAGGGGAAGGGAGAGAGGGGAGTATTAGACTTCATTGTATTTTTCTCTGAAATGTTAACGTAATTATTTTGGAATGAATGACAACTTTATTGGCAGAATGCCTTTAGGTTTGAGACTTGCCAGAAGAAATATTTTTCTACCTTTATCTCTACTAATCACACCGCCAAATCATCCATGTTTACTTTTAAGCATGAAAAGGGATGCCTCTATCTGTCTGTTAAAACTCAAAAGCTACCAAATACAAACACAGTGTGGAAGAAATTCGAGTACACATTCTAGAGATAAAGTGGTGGCCACGACTTAGAACGGTTGCGAAAGAAATGTGAATGCTGTGAATTCTGATGAATTGTGACATCCTTAAGATTAATTGGCCATGTTTCAAGAGTCACAACCCAAACCAACATCTACCGGCAGACATAGCATAATGTCGCTTATCCCATTTGTTTCTTCTTCACCACTAGCAATGAGGATGCGATTTGCTTGGCTTCAACTATGTCCTGACAGATGATGGGCTTTGGCCAGAGAAGAAGGTTCTGCCGTTTATATTGTGCGTTACTACATCTCCCGAAATGGATGTAAGAATAGCTTTCTGTGGTTTGAAAACAATAAGCAATAACTGGAAGGTGCTGAGACTTGGCGGGGGCAGGGGATTGAAGTGGAAATCAACTTTAGAGTGCTGTGATATAAAGATCATGGAAGATTCTTTTGGATTAAACTCTGGCACTAAGTGTCAGCAGTCCTGGCCAAGGCAGAATGGAATCACCATGGCAGGTGTCCACAGTTAAACTGAATTTAGAAGTCTGACAGCTTTCCCCTGTACCAGGAGAATCCACAGTAACTAATCATGAGGGCCGGTCATCCTGTTTGGCTATAAGGCAGTGGTCCTCCCTCCTTTCATCAGGAGCTTGATGTTAGCTTGTCTGCACTTGTGCTGTATCTTCCTTCCCACTCAAGTATTGTGGTGAACCTCAATGATCAATTAAATGGAAGACAAGCTTTTGGGTGTGTCTGTTGGGAATTATGTTAAGTAACTGAGATGTGAAGATCTGCCTAACTGTTTATACCATTGTTCCCTGGCTAGGATCCAGGAATATATATACATACATATATATTCATATATGTATGTATATATATATACATATACATATATATGTATGGTGGAGCAAACTGAGCAGCAGTAATTATACATTCATTGCTCTCTGCTTCATGACTGTGCATGTCCTGTGTCTGTCTGCTTCCAGCTATTACTGCCTTGACTCCTCTATCATCATGAGCTGTGCTCTGAACTAAGAACCCAAACAAACCCTTCCTCCCTCATGTTGCGTTTGTCACAGCAACAGAAAAAGAAATGGAGACAATAAGCTCCTCTGCAAAAAAGGGTTGGCAACATCTGGCACAACACCTTTCTGTGTTTCAGTCCCCAAGGGTCTAATAAAAATCAATTTGACATTAAATGTTTTGTTGACATTTTACCTTTTTATAGCTCCTTTTCCTAGGTAAAACTAAACAACTGGGCAAGGACTCAAGAGGTACGGCGGAGGGGTCGTGCGCCTCTTTTTACATTTGGAACATTGGCAAGGGACCGTTTGTACCATCGTGTTATTTTTGATCATAGATTTACTGGCATGCCCATTGAGGTCAGTGGGTCATCTTGGCAGGGTTACCTTTTTACTGTATAGTTCTCTTTAAGTGTTCACATGCTGGAAATGCATTCACTAACGCATATTTTAGAACTGAGACTTAATTTCTTCTTAGTTTTCTTTTTTTTTTATTTTGCCTAGCCTTGCCCCCCTGTGAACATCTATGGTCCTCCATGTCTCCTAGTGAGCTCACGTGCTCTGCCCCTGTTGTTAGAGTGGGGAAATTGCTTCCCAGTAGTAGGATCTTGTTTTACATTCTCCTTATATTCTGCAAAGAACAGAGTATAGAACAAGAACATGAGAGTGCTCAATAAAATGTATTTCTTGCTCAGAAGGTTTAAAAAAATCTGATAACAATTCCCCCAACAAGAATCTTCTAGATTTTAACTCAGTCATTTAACTTTTTAAATTTAATTTAATTTTATTAATTATACTTTATTCACTTTCCACCATATTAACAAACTGAAAAAAAAAAACACATGATAATCTCCCTAGATGCTGAAAAAGCATTTGACAAAATCTAACATCCATTCATGTTTAAAGTATTGGAGAGATCAGAGATACAAGGCACATATCTAAAAGTAGTAAAGGCGATATACAGCAAGCCTATAACCAACATCAAACTGAATGTAGAGAAACTTAAAGCAATCCCACTAAAATCAGGGATAGGAGAAGGCTTCCCACTCTCTCCATATCTCTTCAACATAGTGCTGGAAGTCCTTGCTAGAGCAATAAGACAGTTGAAGGAGATCAAGGGGATACAAATTGGAAAGGAAGAAGTCAAATTATCACTATTTGCAGATGATATGATAATATACGTGAGTGACCCCAAAAACTCTACCAGGGGACTCCTACAGCTGATAAACACCTTCAGCAAAGTGGCTGGATACAAAATTAACTAAAAAAAAAAATCAGTAGTTCTCCTGTATACAAAAGACAAAAGGGCTGAGAAAGAAATTAGGGAAACAACACCCTTCACAATAGCCACAAATGACATAAAGTACGTTGGTATAACCCTAACCAAGCAAGTCAAAGACTTGTATGAAAAAAATTTCAAGTCTCTGAAGAAAGAATTAGAAGAAGATATCAGAAGATGGAAAGATCTCCCATGCTCATGGCTTGGCAGGATTAACATAGTAAAAATGGCCATCTTACCAAAAGCAATCTACAGATTCAATGCAATTCCCATCAAATTACCAACACAATTCTTTACAGACCTGGAAAGAAAAATTCTCAACTTCATATGGAATAACAAGAAACCCCGAATTGCTAAAACAGTCATTTAACTTTTAATAAGTCTCTTCTTGAAAGGTTTAAGGAAAACATTAGGTATTGAAGTCACCGGTTCTTTTTTCTAAAACAATCAACTCTCTGTTTTTGACAGAAACAAGAGTAAGCATGAACCTACTAAACTCTTGTCTTCATCACTCAGTAGGTCCTGGCTTTTTAAACTAGTCACAAACTGAGCTCCTTTGCTCTTCAGTTGCTAAAATATTTACACATTTGTGTCAAACCTGGCTACTCAGCAGCCTTTCAGTCACCGTGTTTTCTTGCAGCCCATCAGCTGCCCCCTCTGTCCTCAAGCCACCAACTGGCAATCTTCATAATCACCCATCTTAGAAAAGAATTAAGGTATCACTTTTTCCCTTCTCTTTCCCATACGCGGTGTCTCTGAAAGGTTGGTCCATCTCTGGTCACCAGCTGTGCTAATAGAAACCACAGCCTTTGTCACAGCCTTCCATCATCAGCTCAGGGTCCTGATAATTCCACTTGAATATGTACACCATTGCTCTCAAAAGGGATGGAATGGGCTTGTTTAAAAATAACTACCCTTTCCTGCCTGTGCTGGTTCATTCTCCGTAAATGCTCTATGTTGGAAAATGGATTTTGCTTTTATGGTGACTATATGAGAAAATATTTGGCAAACATTGATTATGTTGAGGAAAGAAAAGGAAATTAACCATTAGGGTTTTTTTTTTCCAATTTAATTATTGAATTAGGTATTAACTTTAAGAAATTGTACCAACTGTTCATTTGTTGAGAAACCAGACCCTTTTAAATGCCAGTGTCTTGAGGGTATGTTATTTGAGATTAATTTCTTAGTTAACTTTATATCATAGAATCACAGAATCTTAGGGATAGAAATGTCGTTATATGCCCTCTCATCCAGAGCCTTCAGTTTTATTTCAGCAGCTAACAGAAAAACATACACCTTCAGTAGTGCTACTTTTCCTTTATGTTTATTATGAAACACCATAGATTTAATTTTAGAATAGGTTACATTTACAAAAGCCTGCAGCTATATATTATCATTTTCCCTAACACAACTTCCTTTATTGTTGTTATGTTAAGTTAATGGGAGGGCATTTTGTAACGATCAGTAAACCAAGTCTGCTATTCTATCCCATATAGTTTCTGTGGGCTTCTTTAGTCCTTATTTCATGTCCCTTTTCTGTGATGTGTTATATTTCCTCAGCGTGTATTTTAGGCTCCTAGTGGCTGTGCTAGCTTCTCAGACTTCTTTTCTATGACCTTGGCAGCTGGAAGAAGTGCTGCTCAGGCATTTTGAAGACTGCTTCCCAGGTGGTATTTTTGAAGTGTTTTTCTCATGTCTTGGCTTGGATTATGAGTTTTGGGGAAGACACAGGGAAGATTCCCATTTTTTCATACCTACTCTCAAAATGGCTTCCCTCTGTTGATGGTGACTCTCGATTGCCTGTCTAGAATAGTTTTGTTGCACTTATTTCCCACAGTTACTCTTTTTTTATTTTTATTTTATTTTATTTTATTTTTTACCCATTTCTATGGTATACTCCTGGTACAGGCGTACAGATCCCTACAGAAATTACTCCTTGTGGATTATTCTTCTGATAGGAGATTTGACTGTTCTCCTGTATTTATTTATTAATCTATCACTTTATATCAATGTTGAATACATGGACATTTTACTACATATTACTTCATTGATTTTTGTCAGTTAAATATTTCCAGTGGTGACCATTAGGAGCTCTTTCGGTTGCCTTCTGTGTTCTTTTGATAAGGAGCCATTGTTGAAGAGTTATATACATACATACCTATATATAAACAATTAATCAGTTATGTTTAGTTTCATATTGATGTCTCCAACTCTAAGCCATTATATCACAGACATTTCTAGGCTTCTTCCAATGCTTGCCTTTGGCTCCCTCTTCTAACAGTGAGAGACCTTTTCCACCTCCTTCCCACCATGTTATTTAATTGGTCCACATACACTGATTTTAGATTTATTCACCTGTATCCCGTGGAATAAAAATTTGCCAAATGCATAACAGTGCTTTCATGTTCTACTTACATGTAGTTTTTTTTTTTTTTTGTTGTTTTTTTTTTTTTTTTTTTTTTTTTGCTTTTGTTCTTTCAGACTCTGCTGATTTCCAAAGTTGCATAATTTTTTTTCATCTGGTAGTTTATTTTTTTTTAATTTTATTTTTCTTCTTAGTTACATTTTCTTAACTCTGTGTCCCAGCTGTATCCCACTCCCTCATTCCCTCCCCAAACCCACACTCCCTCCCTGGTCTCCTCCTTGCCAAGTCCACTGATAGGAGAGGACCTCCTCCCCTTTCATTTGACCCTGTTTTATCAGGTATCTTCAGGGCTGGCTGCAAAGTCCTCCTCTGTGGCCTAACAAAGTTACATAATTTAATGGCATTTACCCTGTTGGTGAGAAGATCATTCCCTTCAGACATTACTAGTACTATTGCGTATTCTTGTTCATAGTCTGAATTCTATTTTGGGATTCTAACCTCATAAATGATTGTTAAATTTGTATCTCTTTCTTCTATAAACATCTATAAAAGTTTGTCAATACAATATTCAGTTTACCCATCTTATACTATAAACCAGGATAGTTTCATTCACTTACAATATCTAATAATTTTGCTCACTCCACACACTTCTTTCTTCCTAATCCACAAACAACCCTCTTCAGAATGTGCTATAATTAGAATGATTCAGAATGATCCTTTTGGAGTTCTTAAGATTTAAGACATATGTAAGACCCATCCATGATTTTTATATGCTCTGATATCTCATTCCTTTTGTTGTTGGGTAGGCCTCTATGGTATGTGAATACTGCAGCTGGCTGATCCATTCACTTACTAAAGAACAGTGGCTACTTCCAGTTTGGGAAGAGAATAGTCAAAGTGATAGGAACATTTTTGAGTACTGTGTGGGTTGGGTTAGTAGTGATATAAGCTCTTCTTTGTTCAATCTTTCAATGACCAGAGTCAAGAAGAATCTGCCACCTTCAAGGTATGGTTGTTAAGTATTCCCTGATTGTTTACAATCAATCTGTCAATGGGGAAAGAGAGAAGTAGAAAGTTTTGCTATGGATTTTGTGTGCAATATCTGGATTTGGTATACTCATCAATTTTGTTCAAACTCCTTGATGAGAATTTAGTTGAATGATCCTATTAGCTTTAAAGGAGGCTGGACATGTGTCCAGAAAGAGAAGGAAATAAGGTTGGTGAACACATAGCATGATCTTGTCATAATGCTCCAACTTATTCAGAAGATATTTTTCTTCTATACATATAACACACTTATATCCTTCCCCAAGTAACAAAACCCCAAGTCCCACATAGTCTCTCTATCCAGATAAAAGTCTAGGATCACAGACACAATGGCAGAATGTGACACTTCTTGGCATGGTGACTTCAGTGACAGGGCTGGAGAGAGTGGGCAGAAGGAACACTTGCTCTCAGAGGAGTGAGGCATGGGACACAGATGTCCCCTAGTACAGAGCAACAACAGGATGCTGAAAGTCCTGTTCTGAGATGTTTCTCTGGTGATGGGAAAGGGATCTTCTGCTCTCTAGTAGAAACTGCACAAATCCTGAGGTTTTTTTTTTTCTTTAGTCTTTTCCTCCTGCTTTTCTCTCCTTACAGACCACATTTGACATGAGCATTTGGGTGTCCTTGTTGGTAGCCATAGCTCCTGTGTGTGTAGGAGAAAGTTAAGCAATCAAGTCACAATCATTTGCCAAAATTATGTTCCTGGTTTCTTTCGTAACAGATACCGCAATTCCCTTAAAAACATAATAGGCGCCTGATCCACTGTGTTCCGGTCATTCCCTAAGCTCATATCATTACCACCAACCTCTACTACACATGATTCCCAATTTTATTTTATTTCTTGGTTTCTCTACCTTTCTCCAAGTTTATGTATCTTCTAACCAAATGGTAGCTATTTTGAGGCTATTAATTTTGAAAGAGAAAGACACATTCTTAATTTGATATTGCTGCAACTGTGGGACTTAAAGATTTCTTTAGCTCAAATCCTGTCTCAATCTTAAATCTCTACATCTTAAGTTGACATATAGAAGCAGTTTCCAACCCTAGCTGAATCTCTAGGAACTAGGTGATTTTTTTTCCCCCACAATACACTTTTGTTTTATATTGCCATGCGAAACTCAGCCAAGGTCACCAATGCATATCAGTTCATTATTTTTATCCAACTGATTTCCTCCAAAATGGCCCTTTCAGTAAGCTCCTGACCTATTTTTCACATTAGTGCAACTTCTCCAATGCTTTGTAACATTAAAACATCAATTTCCATTTTTTCTGGCACTGAATAGTGATTTCCCTGTTAATGTCACACATTTTAAGTTTGTGTCACAGCAGCATCCTGTGTCAATGATATCAATTTTTATTATCACGCAAGATAATTATTAGAGATGCCGGTTCTCAATAGCAACAACAACAAAAAAAATCCCCAAATAAAAATCTCAGTGATTTAACTCACAACGACAAATGAATTTCCTTTGCCATATTCTCACAGAGGCCTGTCAGACAAACTCTTCCACAGAGCTAGCTATTCTCACAAGGTCAACTTGAACATCACTGTCCAGCCAACCAATGGGAGGAGAGGTCCCGCTGATGTATACGCTGTCCACAGTCTACTGGCCCCCCGTCAATCATGTGGCTTCACTCAGCTGCAAAGTAGGGTCAGGCCTGCTTTGGACCTGTATATCCAAGAGAAAAAAAGAATAGACTTGGTCAGCAGAGATCACTGACTTATCCATTGTCTTCCTGATTTCTTGTCAACAGTAATCTTGTTGATGATCTATAGTACAAGGTGTTCTGTGGGGATGCTCTTATTTGAATAAACAGAATTTGAGTTCCTGACACACTTTCTCACATTATTCTCTTAAAATATCACCTATGGCCTTCTCTTTCAGTACCTCCCTCTCTGCTATTCCTGTTCCTACTCTTCTTCATAAAGAGTTAAGTTCAGCTATGCACCGCACGCTACTGAAGGAGGGATCTATTGATCATTTACAACGCATCATAGAGTCAGTAGCTCTACGTGGTATCTGATTATAAGTCAATATTCACATTCTGTTTTTTATCTTTCAGTGTCTTCCTTTTGCTGCTTAGTTATATTTGTTCCAAAATTCCTGTTAATTTACATGAAAATAGCTGGGCTCCAGACAAATATGTTGGCTTCCTAACAAATAGGCACGTAAGATAAAGAAAGCCTGCTGGGTTCTGTTTTTAGATCCATACATTTTTGTCTGCATCAAAAATCCAGAGGATCTGGGAACAGAGACTATCAAAAATTGGACCCACCTAGACTTTTATTAATTTATAAGGCATGCACTGAAGATAATGATCATACTCCCATCACCCAGATATGGCAGGCAGCGCCTGGTGATAAGCTTCAGCAAACGACTCTCTTCTCCCAGGACAGACATCAAGATGTCAGACCCTTTAGACTGATCCATCAGGATAATCAGTGCTTTAAACATACTGAGTACAGCATAATGAAGATACAGAAATGCTGGAAAGGCTTGGCAATGCTTCACCCTAATTGTCCCAGGAATGAAAGCCTGGGATCCCCCAACAGCTGGAAGCTGCTGCTATGGAAACCTTAATGTTCCATCATCTGAAAGATTAAAAATTGAGACTATTAATGGACCCGGCAGTAGTTTGCATGTTTCATTAGTAAAAAAGGCCATTATTCTAGCGCTCAGGGGAATTGGATTTTTGAGTGATGATTTTATTCTTCATTAAAATGGCCCATAATTTGGTGAAATAATAATAATGAAAAAGAAGAAGAAAGAAAACAACCAACGAGGAAGAAAGTGGACACTTTGGAAAATCAATTTTACTTTCCCCAAATCTTCTCTTGCCAGCTGGTTATCTAACTGGGCACAGAAAGGGTTGTAAGGAGGCTAATAAATAAGATAGTTTGATACCCTCTCCTTTCATAGCACGATTCGTTATGAATCCTCCACTCTCCACAACATGAAGATGAAGAGAGTCAAAGGATACAGAGCGCAATGCACTGAGGCAGTCTGTGAAAGTTGAAGGGCACACCAAAAAAAGCAACTTTGACGAGGCTCAACCGGCGAAGTCTTAAAAACGGGATGAGGTGGGACAAAGGACTCCACATGATTAGGCTAGACCTTACCGTCTAACATGCCATGTATTAGTGTACCATGCAAAGTGATTCCTTACTGACCATACAAGTTTGAAAACATGACTATTGTACATGACTGAGAATCTAGGCTAGGGAGCTAGCGCATCTGGATTTTGCTTGAGATTTTGCCAGTGCTAACTCTCGCCAAGGCACTCACCCATTTGCATGTCTGTGACACAAGAATGATAATAGCAGAATTGTCAGCCTGTACGTATAGCAGTTCCAATATGTCTGGTACATAGAAAGTGCTCGCAAGAGCGTTAGCTGTAACTAGCTCAGTTCCTTCACTTGAAGGAACTGAGTCTTTCAGTCCTAGAACATGTCCGTCTTTTGATGTTTACGTTTGTGACTAGAGTTTGCTGTTCCTGGTTTATAAAAGCATTGTTGTAAATTTTTCTGTTAGCTGCAAAATATATCACACCTAAATATCTCCTGATGCCGGTTTTATTTCTGTTCTTTGGTGCTAGAACCATGATGGAATTGTACTGCCTCGTGGATTTCTTGGAGAAACATTATAAGGCAATGTATTATTAATCTTTACGTAAGAAACGGGTTTTGTTGTTGCTGCTGCTGTTTGTTTTTAGTTTCTCCAGAAGGGCTGCATCCTTCCTGAATGGACCACTAGGGTTTCATTTATTATGTCAAAACATTAATTCGCTAAATGGTGCCTGAAGGTTACCATGGTCTCTAAAATGGCAGACGTATTTCCAGAGGCAACGGGCAGTATCAAAGCAATGAGCCAACAGAGCACAGCATAAACTGTTGGTTTTCCCTGGGTCTTGTAGTAAACGATACCTTTAGGGATCTGAATGCAAGGGCATCCTTGTACAGGAGTCTTCTTTTAACACACAGGAACTTTGTTAGATGAAACCTATTGGGAACAAAGGTGCCAGGACACTGAACTGGGATGCTTGTCTTGCCTGTTGGAATTCTTTACCTTCACTAAAGCCCCAGTTGAGACAATGAACTTAAAAGCACAATCCCATCCTACTTTTCATGAATGTTGCAGTTAAATTCAAAATGAGCGGTGTGCTGAGGGTTAAAGTTGGAAATGACCTAATAGTCCAATCTTTTTCTCAGCTCTATTTTTTCTTCTTCTTTTTTTTATTTTTATTTTATTTTTTATATTAATTACAGTTTTAGTTTTAAAACTACCAGTGCTGAGGCTCTGGGAGATTGGAAGGGACAGGGAGTTGATGGTAATGACAACTTCAATTTCCCGAGCACCGCGCCACAACTGTGCCTGGTCCTTCTGTGAGTGGGCCGTACATTGAACTCATGGCACACCCACCGCAGCTCCGTAATACAAGTCCTTGCAAGTCCCGTTGTCCTGAAGAAATCAAGACGTTGAAAAGCAACTGTTGCCTAAGTTACCGAGGGTCATTCTATGGGGTTTATCCTGGCGTGTTCTCCTCAATGCCTGGAATAGAACAGAGACTTTCGCTTGCTTTCCCTTACCCCACCTTCCTCTCTGTGTCACTCAAGAGCCTCACCCTTGCCCATCACCTTTGCAGTACTCACGTGGGGGCAGCGTCAAGCCTAGGTGTCCCAGTTTAACTTAGAGCAGTTTCCCCATCATCCCACACACCCACATGAGCTACTAAGCCTTGACTTTTCTCCAGTAGATAGACTGTGCCCCTCTCTGTTCCTCCCGTACCCCCATCCAAGTCCAAGCTTATCTAAGTAAGTCTTTAAGACCTACTCCTGCAGCCATCCGCGTTCCTGTGCCTCTCTCCCGGCAGCAGCCGGAACAATCTTTCAGCCGTTACTCAGATCACAGCTTCCGTGTTCTGACAGTTTGTCACTGGTTGTAGAACAAACTTGCTGTAATGAAGCTCCCATCTGCCGTTTCACCTCAATTCCAGCCATCCCCTGTATGCTCTCTCTGCCCTCACCCAGCCAGTAGTCTCGCTTCCTTGGGTACACACCGCTCATTTCTGCCTGAGGGATTCTGTGATTGCTATTTCCTCTACTGAACTCTTGTCAGACTAGTCCATACCTGGTTCCTACTGTCATTCAAGTCTCAGCTTAGACCTAATGTCCCATGAGAATTCTTTCCTGGCCATTCAGGATAAGTGGTTTTTGTGTGGCAAAGAAGTCAAAGAAAGCTAGTGATGGAGTTGGCTCCATAATATTTTCCCTCCACTCCTTTCCATCCCCCAAAATGATCTCCAATTATTTATTGTTGCTGCTGCTGCTGTTTCATGACCAGAATCCTCAGCCCAATCTTTCATATTATCCTCCTTATTGGTATTACGAAAGTCCAATAACACGAAAGTAGAGTTTCCTTCTGTGGTTCCAGGGTTATGTCTTCTGGTTCTAGCTGTTTGTGGGAGCCCAGGTCAGGCCTGCTCCCCACTGGCTCCCTGCTCCATGGACAAGTAGAAGCCAGCTGTACAAACACATGTAAATATATGGCCAATGCAGCACAGAGCAGAAACTTCACACCCCACTGATGTCTTTGCATTTTTCATGTTCACAAAGTCAGCTCTTATGTCAGAATGGCCAAGTATGCATTTGCTGTGTCTAGGGACAGAACCAAGGCTAAGAGATGCCGTTTATTGAAGTTAGGCTCTGTGCTGATAACTTCGCCTGTATCATATCTAAGGTTCAGATAAACATGAAATATTCAAGTTTTCATCTGGAAGCTACCACTGCCTACATTTTCCTCAGCACACTTTGTTGCCTGGAAATAGCACATGCATTTGAGTCGCTGCCCTGAAGGGGATAATTTGTGATCATTACATTCTATTTCCTTTGCCCATTCTTCCTCAATTTTAGCATCTCTGTCATATGCTCACCCTGGGCTTCTCTTTATTCCTGAGCCTGTCAGACAGGTGTGGTATAACAGGGTCCACCCTAAAGTGGCCTAAGAAGAAGGAAGCATGTTATTGTTGTATTAAAGAAATAAAGCTTAGCGCTTCTGAAAAAGAGACAAAAGATTGGGAGGGGCGTGTTTTCGGTCCTTAACATGAAGTCCATCAAATGCATCACGTAAGCAGCCGCTAGTCCTTACGGACCTGTGGAGAGCTTGCATCCTTGCCTCAATCATGTGGCATGTCCCCACCCTGGACCCTGGCTCTCTGTGCAGTGCCAGCTGCTACGAGGATTCGCTCAGCTCCTGTCTCGAACACAGATTCCAGGAAGCCCCACCAGCCTGTCCAGACTCCAGTCAGGAAAGACACATGAGTGTGGTAGAAATACAAAATGTATTCTTCTTACACGATTTCTCAGCTGCTTTGGAGTGCACTTTTTTTTTTTTTTTTAAAGAAATAGGTAGACTGTTAGCTTGCCATTTTTGTGGAAATCCTAACAGTGGGAGCCGGGGTTGTCTCTGACTCTTTCCCCTTTCCTCCTACTGGGTTGCCTTGTCCAGTCCTGATATAAAGGTCTGTGGGAGAGGGGAGGTCAGGAGAGGAGAGGAGAGGAGCTGGGAGAAATAAAGGGAGGGGAAACTGTGGCCAGGGTGTATTGAAAATAATAATAATAATAATAATAATAATAATAATAATAATAATAATAATAAATAAATAAATAAATAAATAAATAAATAAGAACTAGGTAGAAGCTGTGACTTCTTTTTCTGTCCCAACAACAAGGCAGTATTGCCTGGTCACTGGTCACACTTCAGAAACGTTGCTTTCTGGCATGTGGGCAGTAATCATTAGTCATTATCATTTTCTTTTCAGAAGTCCCCCTCCCCCGCTTGCAGCTGCATCTGACGGTCTGACAGCCCTGGCAATCAGGAACTGCAACAAGGCAACTTCCCATTTGTCCAAAGCTCTTTAAAACAAAACAAAACAAAAACAAACAAACAAACAAACAAACAAACATAGTATACAAAGTGCTTGCTTTGGCAACATACATTCTAGAGGTTTTCTAGAAACCTCTAGAAAACTCTGGAGCAGAATTTGTGTCAAGATAAAGAAAAATGAAACATTGCTGAAACAAAAGCAGTTCTTGAAGCAATGAAAAGTGGGCAGGAAAGACTATTTGCATTTTACCTTCCAACGTGAAGCTGGAATAAGTTTTCTTGAGGATCTGCCATCTCTTCTTCGGCATTGCATCTGAGATGTGTTCTTTTCTGTGACCTCTTGTGTCTCGGCTTCCTGCTGCTCTTCTCTGTTTCGCCACATACTACCGGGACCATATTCAGCTGTCTTCAAGTTCTGCAAAGGAGGAGGCAGAGACTGGCTGCTTTGGGTAGCTCCCGAGGATGGCTGAGGATGATGGGCTCATCAGCAGCACCCCTACATGGGTGGTTCTCCGTGGCTGCCGATGCCTCTTTGACAGGTGCAGGGCTACTCATGTGGTTTTAGTACTGGCAAACCCTGTCTCCAGCCCCAGAGGCCTCAGCCTCCTTAGCTTGAGACACTTCCCCCTCCTCTAAGCCCGCCGGTACCTTGGTAGCCGAGCCTAAGTAACTGAAATCATAGCATGGGTACTGTCAGAAGCCCAGTGATTTGTTTGTGAACAAACAGCTTTAGGGGTGTGCTGATTTGGGCCTATAAAGATACAATGGACTTGTGTTTTCTTTAAAACTACTCGTCAAATGGGATGTTTGCTGAAATATTCATAGTAGAAAACCACAAATTGGTGCTGATGGAGTTTTCTTTATTTCCTACATGTTCCAGCTCTTTATATCTTAGTCCTTACAATCACTCACTGACACAAATTATTCCTTTACTGAATTTGAGAGGAAAGTAAGACATGGAGAAATCAATTAGATCATCAAGGTCCATTTTTACCCACTATGGAGGGCTGGGGTTTGATCCAGGACCATGTGTGCTCTTAATCGTTATGTTGCCTGTTTTGTTTCTGAACTGGAGATTGAGCTCAAGATGGTGTGTGTATCAGGCAAGCACTCTGCCACAGAGGTATGTCCCAAGCACTATTTCTTATTCTTATTTAAAAACAGGGCTTTTCTTAATTGCACACTGAACTCACTGTGTAGCACAAACAAGCAGGCCTTGAATTTGTGATTTTCCTGCCTCAGCCCCCTGAACTGCTGGGGCTGCAGGTGGATTGCACCACACAGAGCTCTGTTCTGGCTGAATGCACTTTAGACAATGACGTCCTTTCCCACAGATGTATCCTCAGATCTCTGCACAAGCCGAGTAATTCTAGGACTGACAGAAAGGATATGAACACCTAGTATAGGTTTTTAACACATTTGAAGCCAAAATAATATATCCATATGATAACTATTTAGAGTTGAAACAATAAACCACAAATCATATAAATCTGCATGTATGTATATATGTACACCTGTACATATATGATTCAAAAGCTGCTCGGACTTGGGTGAAATTAGCATTTGATTCACAGAAATCTCTCTTTCTATTGCAAACTGTTTCCATTTAGAAAGGGATCTAGATAACAAAAGAAGATTTCAAATTATTTTTTCTAGCCAGAAAAAAAAAAAAGAAAAAAAAAAAGCACACAGTCTAAACTCGGGAGAGTTTATTTAAATATTATTAAGACAAAACAACAGCCTAAAAATGCCAGGAAAAGTAGGAATTGTGCTTCAAGATTGTCCTTAGTGATTTCTCATCAGTCCCTAGGAGATGTAAACAACTTACAAAGGACAAATAATAACAAAATAAAGATTTTTTTTTTAATGGCAGGATTTTGAGGACCAGGCAAAAGACAGGAGCAAGTGTTTCCTTGGGAAGGAAGCACAGAACGCTGTGAGTAAGCAGGTGCCCTGGAGGGTTGAGCCCTTGAATATTGGGCCTAGCAAAGTCATGGGAAAGAAGGTACCTTTGGGGACTGAGACACTGACACCACCTTAAGTGGGAGGTGTTAGGAAGATAGAGACAAGACACTCAAAATGTAAAATTAAAAAGTAAAAGTAAATGTATATTCAAGCTGAACTGGCCATCTCCAGCAGTTAAGGCTCTGTTCTGAAGACATTACCAGCAAAAGGACGTATATGTGTTCAGTGTGAACAGAATTGGTGCCGTAGATAGTGGAGGGAGAAGATAATGTCCATATCCCATGGCTGCAAGTAGAGAGGCTGCTTAAAACTGATGTTAAAAGAATGTGATTCTACTAAGATTGTGGCCCAACTTCATAGCATTGGAGGATAGAGGAAACACATATGGATCAATGGGTTTGGTCTACCTCAGCTATGGACACATTACCTAGAGATATGGTGAAGGCAATACCAAAAACCAGTTGCCACAATCCTAAACACTCTCCATGGAAAAATATCCCCCATTTAGAGAAAAAAAAATATTGATCAATATCTAAACAAATAAAATGGCTACTGTTTCATCTCAATATGTGTATACTTCAATGAACTCCTTTTTTCAAAAAGAGTAGTCATCCAGAAAGGTTGGGAGAACTGCCAGATAAGATGTTGGACCCTGGCACGGGTAACTCAGTCACATGAATTTGTTTCAAGAATGCGTTTTCTACAGGTCAGTGTCTCTGAAATATGCTCCAGCCATATTTTGTGCCTTTACATGTTGCTGTACATAAATTGTAGTGTTTGAATGATGACTGTAAACACAGCTGAAGATAATTCTGCTTACTTCCATTCTGTCATTTCATGTTACAAAGTTTTTTTCTTTTAATGTCAAAGCTAAGAGTCAAAAGCAGAAACCATGGAAACCATTCATTATTGCAACAAACTAATGTGCTAACATCCCCTCCTTTTATTTAAAAGTTTATCTCAAATAAATTAAGAACACTCAGAAAGTAATCTCCTATGTTCTTCCCCTATTGATGTTCTATCTATTTCTGGCACAATTTTGTACATAAAGATCAATGAGGACAAATTTCAATGAATTTTTTTCAACCATTATTTTCACCTCATGTCATAGTTTTTTGCTGAGAATCATTTTGTCCTAGGGAGCAGGCGCTGCTGAAAAACCAATTTTCTTTGAGTCTCAGATACAATAGAGATGTCACTGGGTAGAAGCATGTGGATGACTATGGCATCTTGGCAAATCTTTCCAAATTGTTCTTGCAAATGAAGCTCAAGGGGCCCTGAGCGAGGGCAGTGGCATCAGTTATGTCTACTGCTTGCACTTGTTACTGATCCCTTGAGAATGTGGAGGAAGAGTATTCTTAGCCTAGATCCACACCTCATGTAAGTCTTCCTATTCAACTCACTAAGGATGTTTTGGTGAATTCCTCTGCATTATACCCATGATTTATGGCATTTCACTTAAGGTGACCTTGTTCATTGCACACGATGCTGGCCAGCGGTTTGCTCATTTTTAACCTTCAGAGATGGTGAATTAATGGCACTGCTAAGGATATGCCAACAGCAGATGTTTAGAAATCAGGCAGATGTTAAGCAGTCTATATTGTACTTGCTAATTTTCTCTCTATTTCCTAATACAAAGAAAGAAAGCATGAAGTTTAATGAATAAAACCATTTTCCTTTACTCCAATAAACATCAACACAGTAACTAATAAACAAAATGTTTCTCTTACTTCCAGGTAAATTTTCTCATATTCAGTTGTGGAATAGAGCAAAGCTAATAAAAATTGAAACATTAAATTATTAAATATGACTCACATAAAATCATCTAAAAATTGGTTCATCAGCAATCCAAGGAAATCTGAAATATAGAGCATTACCATTATTGATTCACAAAGAGCAACTTCTTTGAATTAACTCAACCTTCTATAGCAAAATATCTGGCCTAGTTAAAATGAAAAAAAAAACAAACAAACAAACAGAAGATATAAACTTTCTGGACTTTGAGAGATGTTTAAATCTCACATGCCACTTCATCAGGAAACCGAGAAGATGCAAGAGTGTCATCATCTGACTTTTGAATCATGCAGAGTTTGATGGGAATTGGGAAAATATGTTGGTAATAAAGGGTCCAGTCTAAAAATTAAGACCTCTAATAGTCTGAGAAGATGTGTGTCCTAAGTGAAGAGATGGTTTTAGAGCTGGGAGGCTGAGAAAGTGGCCACCTGGACCTGAACCACAGAATTTCTCAAAGGTTAGTTGGGAAACTGCTGATGTTCTCAAATCTCTCTAGAAAAATCTTGCACTAGCATCCACTCTGAAAAGTATTGGGGTCTCATGGCTAGACTTGAGAAGAATAGCTCTGACTCCCTCTACCATTCCACTGCACCAGACGCTCTCATAAGCAAACTCTGACTTAGCGTCATGCACAACAGTTTCTTTAGCATCATTACCAAGAGGACAGGTGATTCTATGCACAGAAACCACGCATCCAAGCAAAGCCTGTTACTTGTATCAAGGAACAAATCAGACTTTGACCTGTCCACCCAGAAGAGGATTTCATGTTGCCTATTGATGGGAGATGTAAGCAGCCTAATTTCCCATGACACCAGACTGAACAGAACCACAGACTGAGCAGGTGATGGGTGAATCAGAATGGAAAGCTAGCTCCTGTGACTCAGAATCTTTTCTGAAAGTCCCATCATATAGGTGGCATGCAAAATAGCATGAATAAAAATGAAGGTGAACTAGGGAAGTATGTTTTTAACTAACTGTGCTTAAGGATAGCAGAACCTTCTGGACTCCTTAAGGGTCATCCAATCTTACTTATTTCTCTAGAAGTGTATTTGTTGTAGGAAAAGCTGCAACACGAATAGATCATCCCAGAAGGAAGAGGTCATAAGTCTCCTTAGAGCACACTCACCTCTGTCCAAGGTCTAACTATTTTATGTTGACTCAGAATTTGGATTGAAGGTAGAAGTGGGCGAATCTGAGATGGCGAAACATATTTGTTATGAACAGAATGCCAACTTATTACCCTTCTAGGACAAATGAACTTCCAGAGAGCAGAACATTGCATTAGTTTGAATAGAACATTTGTTTCCTGTAAGCAGGTGGCACGCAGAGCGGAGTCTGTGGGAAATGACTCAGACATTCGATGGCAGCGGGATCTCAGGGTTCTGTGGCCTTCACCCAGCAAGGGACCAGCATGATCAGAATAACCTTGTCCAACCATCCTCTCAAGAAGTCACACTGGCTCTGTCCTTGTACGACACTCTGCTAGTCTCTTTTATTCAGCTGTCACGAAGAATCACACACTCGTCCAGTGTAGCCAACTTTATTTTGATATATGATCTAGTAAGATGATGATCATGAAGATCTGGATACTCCTCCTACTCCCCATCAAAACATTATGTATTGACTTTATAATTTCACCTCAGAAACAACTATATAGTCCTTATTTTGGGGAAAAATTATTGTTGGAAAATACATGAAATATGGAGTGTATGTAATTTTAGGGGAGTCTACTATGAGCTGAGGGGCCTAGTGTCCCAGTATATTCTGATTAAAACAACAATAACAAAAAAATCATGAGCCATTGGGAAGAATTCAGAAGAAAGCCATGCAGATGATTTATGAAATTAAGAATGATTTTTGTGGGAAGGTCAAAAGCGCTGGAGAGAGAAAAGTGAAGGGACATTTAAAAATAACTGTTTTTAAAGCACTAGATTTTTACATGTAAGAGACTGAACATGTTTAAATTTGGAGAAGGACTGATGTAAAGAAATTCCCTTTGTAAAAGATAAATAGGCTATGAACAATTAGAGAACCTATTCCCCAGTTTGAAAATTGAAGTTATTTTTATTTATTTTAGGCTACCATTATTTGTGAAAGTCAATGAAAGGGCCACAGAACATTTCCTTTTCCCCGAAGCCTGAGCTCTTGGGTTAGCTTCTTCCAGGAATCAGGTGATGAACCCTTCCACAGTTAAGTACCCTGAGAACTTGAGGGGGTTGTCCACGCTGAAATTCCTTTCTGTGCCCTGGGTTAACCTCTCTTAATAAG
>NW_026586662.1:2344023-2351039 GCF_907164565.1 Psammomys obesus
ATATATATATATATATATATATATATATATATATATATATATCGGTCTCTTCATCGATTATTGTATTAACAGGTTGTCAACCCAAAAGGCAGCAGGTTCTTTTTTCCATCTCCATCCTTTTTCCTCCCACCCATCCTTTTTCCTGGACATTCCCACACCCTCCCCAGTCACCTCTTGGTCCTATTTTTCAGTAAGGACCAAGTTCACTCACTAGCATGCCCTAGATACCCATAAGGTAGTGGTTTCAAAGAATGTCTATTCTAATCCCCTGAATAAAATGAACGTACATGTTAGGCAAAGCTCACTCAAGCTCATCTGCCTCAGTCAACAACATTATTCTCACTCTGTATACATTTGTGGAGAAGAAGATGTTGGAAACACAGACTGCAGAATCTAGAGAAGCTAACTTTGTTCCTAGGACTCTTTGCTTAGAAAAAAAAATTGTAGAAATTCTCCACTTTGCTTTGAGGTTAAAGGTGACTGATGAAAGTAAAATTTCTCACACATCTGTATGATTGACATCAATTTTCCTTAGAACAGGTTTCCCTGAGGAGTGGAGAGCTCATGACAGTGTGTCCCACTTTACCCCAACTCTCCTGAAGCCAGAGAGCTACATTCCTGGAGGAAGCATGTGCCAGTCTGGGCTGCTTTGAGCAATTGCACTCTCTCTGAAGCACTTTCCGTCCTTGCTATACTTTGAGGAGCAGACTCAACGGCATTCCCAGGACTTGAGGGGAGCACAATGATGTGGTTCTGGATTGGAATTTTGTTCCATGAACTGTTGTCTCTTGGTTTTCAATCATTCTACTCTTTCTGAGATAAGCGCATCCTCACTGGTGTTTGGATTAAAGAAAACTTTGCCATGAATCGTTGTGTTGCATGTAAACTATCTCACATCAGTCTTGCATTAGATAGGACATTATGTGTGTAACACTGGCAATTCTTGAATGTATAATCTTAAAACTTCAAAGTATACCACAAGTTTGGAAAGATGGAGTGCTGTCTGGAAGTCCAAACTCATTAAGGGGTTCAACTACTCTGATTCATAATAGATTGGAGGAGCCTCAAGTTTCTTTACAGAAACTTTAAATCGTCTATATCAATGAGACTCTTGGATAAGCAGCCTGTTCTTCAGGTCCAGACCTCGTCATACCTACAGCTATTTGAAATATCATGTGTGAAATATGTATAATGAGCCACACATTTTCATGATTGTCAGCTCCTGGGGATTTTAGGCTGATCATCTGAAAAGCATAGAAGGCACATATGACATCTTAAATACTTCCACATGGATGCTGGCCACTGAGCAAGCCTCCGAGTTGCTAGCCATTCACAGCAGAATGCTACAGTTGACAGCACTGTTCTTTCTCTCCCCTGAGAACACATAGCAGGGGGAGCTGGGAGGCAGCTGCCCAACTGAAGCAGGGAAGGCTATGGGCCTGGCACACAGATTAGGAGTGAGTGGGCCTATTTGTTTTACAAGAAAATGTGGAAGTAGAGGACACTGACTGGGAAAGGTATCTAGGGAGTCCACCCCCCCCACACACACACACATTCTGATCTTTCACTTGGCTGCATAGTGACATGTTTTGTTTAAGCCTGAACATTTTGCAACCTTGACTTTTCTATTCCACAAGCTGTCAAGGTTGGCCCTTGATATCATCACCTGGCCGTTCTTTTACAAGTTGCATGGTATCTAGAGGGTGGCAGAAGGCAGAACGCTAACAAAAACCAGTTATGGAGTAGCAACAAAAGTATTATTATGTTCCATAACATGAGGAACTGTATTAAAGGGTCGCAGTATTAGGAAGGTTGAGGACCACTGGCCTAGAGAGTTAACATGAATGAAGATTACACAATTTCCTTGCCAGGGTCACCACAGGTCTCCAGGGTGATGAATGAGACCCCTTAGATCTTGTGGATTGTACACCTCAGGGATTCCTAAGCCATTTCCTGCTACAGTTCTAAGTATGAGGCCCAGCCAAGGTCAACGAGAGCAAAGCTTTAAAGTGAGCCTTCTACTAACAAAACCTTCTTTTCCAGGTCTTGAAATCTTTGGGTAGAATTGCAGAAATGTGCTTTCCCCATGATTTTCTCTTCTTCTCTTTGTGGAAGATGTCAAATGAACTGAATTCTCGGATGTACACGACACCAGATACAAGTACGAAGAGAAGGAACCCACCACTGCTTCTAGCTAGAAAATAACTCTGTGCTGCCTTTCTGACAGCACGCCATCTAGAGTTGATTCTGCTGCAGGGGCAGCCACCAGGGTGGTAGCAATCTGGGCAAGAGTGACAGTGTAGGAAGGAGGGATGCTTGCACACATGGAGGCTGAGTGTGCGGGCACTGTTGCTTGAGACGAGTGAGTGAACAATTGACACTGATCACCACTTCCTGCTCTGTATCAGCCCGGTTATGCTGTGTTAAAAAAAAAAAAAAAAAAGGTTAAATGAGGCATTGCCTAAAAATCATGGCCACGTGTGGGACATGGAAGCACTCCACAGATAATGACCTCTCCTTACCTTAGGTTTGTTGCAGTTCACTTTCTTAGTCATAGAAGAGAAGACACAGTTCTTTCCAGTTTGGCCAAGAGTGTGCATTGTCAGCCTTTTAAAGTTTATCCAGACTGATTGCTGCTTTGCATTTTTTTTTTTTTACTTATGAGTAAGTTTGTGCATTTTTACATATGTTTAAACAGCCATTGGTTTGTTTTAGTAGATTATCTATTCAGATATATTTTAACATTTTTCTTAGTTTTAGTTTCTAGTCAGTCCCTCATGTTTTACAGAGAAGAGACTTTAATCCTTTACCTCAAATGTGTGTTGCAAATATTTTCTTCATTTTTTTGTCTCTTCATTTTGTGATGGTTCCTATATATGTTTTAGTGCTGTCAAATTTATCATTATTTTCTTTTCTTGTCTCTGGACTTTCAATCACATTTAGAAGGAGATTTTTTTTTATAGTAAAACTATTTTCTCATTTTCAAAATATTTCCATTATTTTTATATTGTAATTCCTGTTCTATTCAATATTTATTCCTCTGTCTAGAGTACATGATTAATTGAATTTTATTTTTAACAGATGGATATCAATTGTTATAAAGTTTTCTTTGGTTTCTGTATTTGAGGCACATTTTTATCATATCCAAAGGTATCACAGATGTTTAGACTGATTTCTGTTCTTTTCCTTTGGTCTCTGTCCATCCATGTGCCAGAACCTCAGAGATGTCCACATTCTAGTAGCTCAATCTTAAGGGTGGGGCTCTTCCCCTCTCATAGTTTTTCCTTTTCAGTGTTTTCCTGAATATTCTTGAATGTTTGTTTTCATGTGAACTTCAATAGCAATGTGTCTAACTCCATAAAACGCAACACTGATATCTTACATTAGCTTGACCTCACCTTAGGAAGAGTTCATGTCTCTGAACTGCTCAGTCAGTTCAGAGTAAATGAAGGTTTTTTCCAATTGTTCAAGTCTAAAACGGTGTCCTTAACATGTTATTCCACAGAAGAGATAATAATGAGAGTTCCTGGCCTTAGGGGTCACTTATGTGGCACTACTTCAGCCACATACTGGCATCTGCATCTTTTGTTATTTGTTAAACTCGTTTTCCTTACCTTCCCAGTAGTGGGCTCTGTGCTAAGTTCCAAGGATTCAGAAGTGAATCTCCTTGTCCTTCCCAGGAGATGCTCACAATCTAGCCACCCTTCTCTGGTGTTTTTTAAAGTTGATAGAAACAGTGATTTTTGTTTTGTTGAGAATTGTGGTCTTTCCACTAAGGAGAACTAGATTCCGTGTTGGTGATACAGGAAGAGGGATGAGGAGTTGATTGGTTGTACGAAATCCAGCTGGAAACGTGTGTGCTGGTGTTATTTTGCACGCAAAGGCTTCTGCCTGTGACTGAGTCTCCCAGAAGATAATTTAATGTCTAGCTGTAAGCCCGTGCAGCCCTCGGTGTCTGCATGTGTATCTGCTGAGATTTCAGGCGGGATGTGGTAATTAGTTGCCTTCAGCAGCAGCTGGTACCCAGCACGCCTCTCTTCTCAAATCACCTTCCTTTCCTGTGCCCATTAATAACTCAACGAGAAAGGAAGCAAATCCTTACAGATCTTTATTATTCTTCCCAGTTTTTCCTACGAACTATTGCAATTTAACACATAGTTAACAACAGTGTGTGTGTGTGTGTGTGTGTGTGTGTGTGTGTGTGTGTGTGTGGTGAGTTAATGTTGGGTGTCATATTTACATGCCTTTTAAAAAATACAGTTTTCTGTTTAAGTGAAGATGGTAATTACTTAAAAAGGATTTTTCTATTTCCACTTTACTGTGTTGGTTCTTTCAAGCTTAATTCCAATCCTAGTTCAATTTATGAAGTCAAGCAGGATCTTGAGTAATTCAATGATAAAATAACTCTTTCAGGGTTGTCATGATTCCTAGAAAAAGAAATTATTATTGTCTTAGCTATCCATTATCCAAATAGCCAGCACAGTTTTCAGCTGTACAATCTCTGGCTAGAAAAGCGTTTCAGTTTTCAGAATGAAGTGCAGGCAGTGGTGAGTTGCTGATGCAGGTAGAACAGACTGCTGGGCATTAGAAGTGGTGACTGCCGCCATTAAGTAAGGGTGTGGACTAGAAGGAAAGGAATTCTCTTCTTTTAGTCCCTTTCTTATCTCAGCATGAAAGTAAAAGCAGACTTGCTCCTATAGCTTTTGAAAAGGCAAAAGCTTTCTTTCTAAAGCTTAAGAATCCAAGGGGAATATTCTGGAATAATAATATTCTGGTCTTAGGAGTCTTTCTTGACAGGCAGCTGGAGGCTGTTATTCAAGCATGGGCTGAGGTAGCCTTACTGGTAACCTGCTCAAGACTCAGGCCTCAAATATCTCAGTAGATTTTCTGTTAACGTGGTTCCTCCTATCTCATATGGCACTGTGGCCAATCAAATTTACTCATCCCCAGTTTTTTACCCTATCTCTAAGCCCTTTTGGTGTCCCCTGTACATTTTCCACTTTGGTTTTCATCAAGGTGGTCTCATAGGACAGTGACAAAGTCCCTCGGCCTTTCGTCATGGTCTTCCAAAGTTCTCACAGCCATTTTCCTATCTCTTATTCTCAGTTCCCAAAGAACAGAGTTCATCCAAAGTTGTCAAAAATTCTTGGTTAGATCAATTAATGTTACTGGTTGTCTTTCACTGAAGGAAAGCATCTAAAGTGCAAACAATACAGACAGAATGTTCAAGAAGCAGGAAAGTGAGGTAACTGCCAAAAAAATTATTAAAATCAAATGCTGATTGACAAGCTAGGTAGTGTGGACTATGGAAAGAAGTAGGACCTTTCCCCCATTGGGTCTTATAATAATTATATAAGATTACAACTTATATATATATATATATATATATATATATATATATATATATATATATTTACTGTAGCCTTGTTTTATTTTCTCAAATGGTGTTGCAATATGCCAGTAGAAAATAAAGGCTTGCCACTGTATCTTCCAACAGTACCTACTGTCATATGCACTCTCTTCCTACCCTGATCTCTGACCTCTGACCCATGACCCACATATATGTCTTAGTTAGTAGAAGAAGAGCTTTTGCCATCATCATGGTCTCTTGGTTTACCTCCAGTTCTACTTCTTTACTGCCTTCTCATACCTGGACACTTTTCTAGGAATCCTTTACACACTGTGACTTAACTGTGACTTAACAAAATTAATCAAAAACAGGCACACACCCACATTTCCTTGATAGAGCACTATTCTTTTGCAGAGTTAAAACTTTGTATTGTTTTATATGCCATGAATTCGAGAGAGGTTACTGTTAACCCAAGAGCATGGTCTGTGATTGCTTACATCAAATGCAGGCCAGAGACTGCAGCATTCTTTCGATGGTTTGTTTGCTGAATATGGTTGTGCTTTCTTTGGCGCTTATGAAATTGTATATGCTAAGGCGTCCTTCTTCGTCTCTCCCAGGAGCTGCTTAAGATATTACAAGAGCTTTTAAAACAGACCAAAGCCCATCAGTACTCAATGAAGGTGCTTCGGAAGAGTGATTAAGAAACAATTATGATTGCTGTTTCTAACCATCTCCTAGCTTAGAGACATTTTGTGGCTTCCAAACAGAATGCATCAAGTGCACAGATTTTCTTGGAAGACTGTCTTGACTCATGCTTGGCTCCTTTTATTTACTCATCACCACTTGCTCTTTCTCTTTCAAATTATATTGAATGGGAAGGCTATCCTGCATGTCGCCTTCTGAACAAAGGTCAGCCTATTATACCACAGCTTCTGTTTATGGCTTTGGCCAAATCTCTTTTCCCCCATGAGCACTGCAGCTTTTCCTGGACACCTATTGACCTTCTGTCTAAATGGCTCACCCAAGAATCATATGTTGCTATGTTTGTTGGCTTACATTACTGTCTTGTATAACTGTAAAGTTCTTGAATTGTACTTTAGCACTCAGGCATCCTCCCATTTTCTCCTCTGAAGTTTTGCTCATTGAATCCTGTATCCTTTTATTGTCCTTAGCCTTTTGTACAAGGTCTGCCCTAGAACTGACTCTCACCTGTACAGAAAATAACATCAAATGGAAATTCCTTTGGGGTGGTTGTTTGTTTGTTTGTTTTTTGACTAAAATCTTTATTATCAGAAAGTCTAACTCTGAGAATTGCAGGATCTCTAAACCTGGAAAAGTCTTGTCCTCTCTCTAATAAAACTAATAAACAATCAATGGTGGTTTAGTCCCCTGTGGTTCAAGGCTTTATGCCAGAGCAGAGCACCATCTCTGCTCTGGAAAAGATAAAATGAAATACCATCACTCCCAGAATAAGCAGGTCACGACTGATAGGCATTCCACTGCTCCCATCTCATCATCTTCTGCATGTCCCCATCTCAGCTCCCTGAGGGGCTACCCATTGGGTCATAAGAGTGATGTCCACAGAGCAGTCTGGCTCCTCCTTGAAGTTTCTTTCTTTCTTTCTTTCTTTCTTTCTTTCTTTCTTTCTTTCTTTCTTTCTTTCTTT